>NC_063445.1:3221610-3521610 GCF_020379485.1 Brassica napus | reverse complement strand
TTATCCATGGCTTCTTCTTCATCTCTGTCTCGCAGTTGGTTGTATCACGCCTTCCTGAGCTTCCGTGGAGAAGACGTGCGCGAAGGCTTTCTTAGTCACGTTCTGAAAGAGCTCAAAAGCAAGGGAATCATACCTTTCATTGATCACGAGATCAAGCGAGGCGAATCCATCAGCCCCATGCTTCTAGGAGCGATCAGACAATCAAGGGTAGCCATCGTCTTGCTCTCCCGTAACTACGCCTCCTCAAGCTGGTGTTTGGACGAGTTAGTGGAGATCATGAAGTGCAGGGAAGAAAATCAACAAACAGTGATGACCATTTTCTACAAAGTGGATCCAAACAGAAAGGAGATTTCGGGAACGCCTTCGATGAAACCTGTGTGGGAAAAACAGAAGAGGTGACGCAGGCATGGAGGAAAGCTTTGGAGGAAGTCGCGGGTATAGCTGGTTACCACTCTAGCAACAGGTTCGTTCAATTTTACTTCCATTTGCTTATTATGTGTACGTAATGACTGTTTTAATGAATGTTTTTTTTAGTGGCAACGAAGCTGATTTGATCAACAAAGTAGCCTCAGATGTCACGGCTGTGCTGGGTTTTACACCATCAAAGGACTTTGATGACTTTGTAGGCACAGAATATCAAGTCACAGAGATAAAATCTAAGTTGATCCTACAGTCAGAAGAAATTAAGGTCATTGCGCTTGTGGGTCCTGCCGGGATTGGGAAGACGACCACCGCCAGAGTTTTATACAACCAACTCTCTCCATGTTTTCCATTCAACACTTTTTTGGAGAATATCAGAGGAAGTTATGAGAAGCCTTGTGGTAATGACTATCAGTTGAAGTTGCATTTGCAGAAAAACTTGTCGTCACTTGGGAGTGGCTCAACAAATGCTGAGTGGCAAAAAAGTGTTGGTTGTTCTTGATGAAGTGGATAGCCGGTGGCAATTAGAGGAGATGGCAAACCAGCGTGGATGGGTTGGTCCGGGAAGTATTGTTATCATTACAACCGAAGATAAAAAACTTCTCAAGTCACTGGGACTCGGGACCAACCATATGTATGAGATGATATTTCCAGCTTCAACTTGGGCTCTGCAGATCTTCTGTCAATATGCTTTTGGTCAAAATTCTCCAGATTATGGTTTTACGAGGAATGTCCATGGACGAGTGGATAGAGGCACTACCAAGGCTCAGGTCTAGCCTTGACAGAGAAATTGAATCAACTCTATTATTTGGCTACGACGGGTTAAGTGATAATAAAGATAAAGCTCTTTTTCTGTATTTGGCTTGTTTCTTTTCTAAGTTCCCTTACCGCTTCAAGGTTGATCGCTTAAAGAGACTTCTTGAAAAATGCGGGTTGGATGTAAACCATGGGCTTCAAATCTTAGCTGATAAATCTCTTATATCTACATTCTTCGGATACGTAGATATGCATTGTTTACTGCAACGAACGGGTAGAGAAGTTGTCAAGAAACAGTCTCTGGAGGAGCCTGGAAAGCGACAGTTCTTGTGGGATACCACCGAAATTGCTGATGTACTTTATGAAAATCCTGTAAGTTTTTGTTCACGTGTGCAGTATGCTGTTTTCTTGTTTTTTTTAAGCTGATATTTTTTTTCTTTTTGATAAACTATTGTAGGGTACTGGAAAAGTCCTAGGCATATTTTTGGACACTTCAGAGGGAGGGGAAATCCAAATGAGTAAAAGCTGTTTCGATGGGATGAATAATCTCCAGTTTCTAAAAATCTCCCCTGATAACTTATGCATACCCGAAGGCCTCAACTGTCTTCCCTACAAACTCAGGTTGATACATTGGAACAACTGTCCATTGACATTTTGGCCTTCCAAGTTCTCTGCCAAGTTTCTTGTCGAACTAATCATGCAACGTAGCAAATTGGAGAAGCTTTGGGAGGGAATCCAAGTAAAATTATTCATCTTTTTTGTCTGTATTGTATTTGCGTGTAAAGCGCGATTATTCATTTCTCTAAAATTTATCTTTTTTTTTTTTTTTTTTTTTTTGTATAGCCTCTCCCTTGCCTCAAGCTGATTGATTTGAGTAAATCTGAGTATCTGAAAGAGAATCCTGATCTATCAGAAGCAGAATTAGACCTTTGTGGCTGCAAAAGTTTGTTAGAGCTCACAGTCAGCAAACTTAACGATTGCGTGCTCGTGATGGAATTCAGTGGTTGCTCGAGTTTGAAAGAACTGATCAAGCTGAGATATACTGCGATAGAGGAGATGCCATCATCAATCAGCACTTGGTCTTGTCTGTAGAAACCTGAAGGAGTTCCCAAATGTTTCTGACAGCATTAATGAGTTGGAGTTGTGCAATACAGGGATAGAGGAAGTTCCTCCATGGATTGAGAATCTATTAGGTCTGCGTAAACTACTCATGTATGGATGCGGGAAGCTGAAAACTATATCTCCAAACATTTCTAAGTTGAAGAATCTTTATTTTCTTGGTCTGAGTTTTTGTATTATGTTGAAATTAAACACGAAGAGATACATACTGATGATGGCTTATTTGAAGCAAGAATCGAATGGTCGCGTGACTTGATGCGCAGTTGGACATTACGATCAGACTTCTACGTTGACTACATTTTCCCGATATGTCTACCCGAGGAGGGGAGGCTCTTACATCTCCAATATCATTATGTTTCCTCGGCGGTAATGGTTTCATGACTATTCCAGTTTGCATAAGCTTGATGTCTCAGGATGCAGAGACCTCGTAGCACTTCCACAGCTTCCAGGTTCCCTTCTATCTCTAGATGCAGAAGATTGTGTATTTTTGAAGATAATTGACTCTTCTTTCCACAATCCAAAGATTTGCCTAAACTTTCCTTACTGCTTCAACCTGGATCAAAAAGCGAGAAAGCTCATCCAGACATCAGCTTGCAAACATGCGGTCTTACCGGGTCAAGAAGTGCCTGCACACTTCACTCACCGAGCTACTTCAGGTTACTTAACGATCAGTTTGATTCCAAGACCTTTTCCTTCATCCTTTAGATTCAAAAGGCAATATTAATCCCAAGGATTCCGTTTCCGTAGATGTTAATTTTTCATCCGTGGCTGTCACTTGTCGCGTCAGGGGTAAACAGAATGGCCTCACAGTCGGGCGTGGATCAACCCAGCTCCAAATGCTAGCTCTATATGGACGTAGAGAGCATTTGTATATATTTGAAGAATCTTTCTCTCTAAACCAGGATTGACCTGAAGCCGAAGAAACCACTTTCAGCGAGCTTAGTTTTGTGTTCAGAGTCCATGATAAACCCTGGAAGGTCAAAGGCTGCGGTGTACGACTTTTGGAGGAGGACCCTCATTGTATTCTTGACGAAAAAGAAAATGAAGACGAAGAATGTATGGGCATAAACATAGAGGCAAACAATGAAAATGCAAGTGGTGAGCATGATGAAGATGATGATGATGAGGAGGATGATGATGATGATAATGACGATAAAGGTTGTGATGATGTTGAAGGTGCTGAGGATGAAGATGATAGTGTCGGTGAGGATGATGATGTTAACGAGGATGGTGATGATGATAATGACGAAGACGATGATGATGATGGAGGTAACGGTGACAGTGATGAAGATGAGAGTGGTGATGATGAGGAAGGTGCTGAGGATGAAGAGTATGAAGTTGGTGATGGTCATAATGATGACGTTGAGGAGGATATAGAGGATGATGTCAATGATAATGACGCTGGCTTTTCTGATGCAATAAACATAAAGGCACGCAATAAAACTGAGGAGGAAGAAGAATCTGGACGTGATGAGAATGCAGAGGCGAGGACAAGGAAACGAATGAGGTTAAGCCCTGTGTAGGTATTGGAAGTTTTGGTATTGGTGCTCGAATTGCCCAAATAGCTTAAATGTATCCTGTATGCTCTCGCATGCCATCATGAGCGAACCTGTAGGCTGTAGTCATAGCTTCTGGGCAGGTTTGATTTACTTCCCTTTCTTTGCTCGTTTCTGGTTATTTTTATATTAGAAAGTATGTAACGTTCCATATATTCAATTGTTATGAGTGCTATTTGTGTATGTGTGCATGCACCTTCTTTAAAAAGTTCAGTCATTGAAAACAGAATCATGGTTGACATTGCTAAGAAACTCAGAGATTGTGTATGTTTGTACGCTTATTGATTATGTGCTTCTATGCACAGATATTTCAAAGGAGCATCGATAGAGATGTAGGATTGCGCAGTGGCAGAGCCACATAAGAAATATATTTAATAATTAAATTAATATAATAAAATTTATAAAATATATATTATAAACTATTAATTAGAAAACATTATTAATTAGAATAGTGAATAAAAATATAATAAACAATTTTTTTTATAACTAATGATAGATTTTATAAACAATTTACCGAGTCACCTCATTTCTTGTACCCTGCGATTTTAACCTGCAAAAAACACTAGCCTCCATTTTTGTCTCCTGTTTTTTCATTGTTTTCAACATGTTCTTGCCTATTTCTTTCTAATGTTGGTACATCTAACTAAATTACATTGATTTTTAACACAAATCGAAACAAAACAAGAGAATTTCGAGATCCTGATTTTATCTTTGATTATGGTCGATTTGACACTGTGGTTGGCTGTTCCACGTACACTCGCCGGCCAAGCGGCTGAGTTAACCGAGTTTTTGAACAGGGAAAACAACTATGTTAAAAAGGATTCAAATGAGAGAAATAAAACAGAGAATTTCCTCTCAAAATAACCAAGCTTTTGTGAAATGCAAATATTCTTGCTATTTTAGGTCTGCCAAATAACATTGTTCACATCACAAAACACAAACCTCAACAACTAAAGAGACAGAGCCAGGTTGACCTAATAAACTGGACCGAGTTTTAATGGATCGAGCACCTGGACATAGTCTTCATATCAATCTTCTGGTCGTCGAGCTCTCGGGCGCCCAAGTTGCTGGGCTGTGCTTTTGGGCCGAGCTCGTTATTCGACATGCCTTGTCGAAAGATGCAATCACTCTCCACCAAAAACGAATGATCGTTAGAAAACTAGTTCAGAAAGCCTTATATAATAAGCAACTTATCAATGCTTCCTAATCACAAATGTACATGTGGCTTTTCTTTATCTCTGTCATTTCTTCCTTCTCCTTGCATTGCATTCCTTCTAAGCTTGAACGTCTTTGGAACGAATCACAAACACCAAAGGTTATCAACACTATCCGGACCCATAGAAGAAGAAGCTTTGACACAGATAAGTGGTCAGCATGTAGATTTGTGTCTGTCTCTAATGACTTCAGGTCCACTAACCTTTGTCGGCTTGTCTGGAAACGAATTGTGTCACGTGGCATTAACCCACCAACGTGGGAGCTGTCACATCCACCCACATAAACAATGGCTTCCTTCTGAAAATGTCGGAAAATGGTAGTAATTTTTTTTCACTTTCATTTTGACTTTAATTAGAAAGTTGAGATTGGAGAATACATTAGTCTGTTACTCTAAATTTAGGTTTTAGATATTGATCAAATTATTGAGAATATTCTCTGGGAATTTTCTATTTAGAAAGGAAAAAAAATATAATTTTCATTTCATCTAAAATTAAGAAAGAAGAGGCGGATGTTCAGTTATAACAAAAGAGAAGATGAGGTGTAATAAAAGAGAACCAATGATCATGTCTTCCGTTACTTTCTCTCTTCTCTTTCCTTAATCTCATTTTCTGTCTCCAATTCCATGGAAGGCGTTCGAGACTCCTCAGAAACTCTTGCTTCCACGACAACGTCTTCTCCGTCTCCCTCCGAGTAATTTCCTTTCTTTATCTCCTTTGACAAAACATATAGAGACATATGTTTTTAATGTTGCTCGGAGAAAAAAGATTTGCAAACCATTTTATGTGTACCTTGTCTTGCAAGTCATCTGAAAATAATGTAACTTAAATTTGTTTTTTTGATGTGAACACGTGATCTTGCAGCGATGTAAACGTTGAGAATCGTGGAAAACAATTAACTCCTCTCTCAACAAGAAGATCTCGAGCTGGCTTCTCTGATTCTTTCTCTTCTCATGGTAAAATTATTAAAAAAATTCATTTACTTTTTTGAGATTATTCTTGACTAAACAATTTCATGAAAATCTTACCATCATTCTATCCAGATGAAGAGCAAATAGCAACCTTCTGCGCAAACAAATCAGAATCAGACGATGATTTACTAAGGAACATAGAATCTGAAACATTATCATCTTCCGTGTTGAGCACGTCAGACACATCATCATCAGAAGCTAATCATCATCCCCACCATCGCCGTCATCATCATTCGCATGTAGGACCTACCAACGGTCACTGGAGAGTTTTCCACCGTCTACTCAAGAAAGGATCATCAGCGATGCCATTCAATACATTCTCACATCTCAAAGGAGTCCCTAAACTAACCAGACGCAAGAGCAAACGCATAAAAGACAACATGGTCCCTGTTCTACCTGCTGCTGCTCTTGACACTGATGACTTGTTCCTTTTCAAACCTTCCTGGAAAAACTATTCCCTCCAAGACATTCAAACCGCTACAAATGGCTATAGCCCTGGTTAGAAAATCTTACTTCTAAAATCTTTTTTTTTAAAGAATCTTTGCTACATTTTGTATGTTATTTTGTTGAAGAATCTTTGTTACATTTTGTATGTTATTTTGTTACTTCTGAGAATCTTTGTGACATTTTGTTTATATATGCAATAATGTGACATGAATATTGTGGATATTATGGCAGAGAATCTGATCGGAGAAGGTGGATATGCGGAGGTATATAAAGGAGAGATGGCAGATGGGCAAATAGTAGCTGTAAAGAAACTGACTAGAGGGTCTGCTGAAGAGATGACGATGGATTATTTATCAGAACTAGGGATCATAGTTCATGTAGATCATCCAAACATTGCTAAGCTTATTGGATATTGTGTTGAAGGAGGGATGCATCTTGTTCTTGAGCTATCTCCTAATGGAAGCCTCGCTTCTTTGCTATACCGTGAACAACTTCTTCATTATTTGATGTTTTCAAAGCAATCTTGTCTGACATTCATTTAATGATTCAAAGAACTAACTAAGATTTTTATAATACTTTTGTAGAGGCAAAAGATAAACTGAGTTGGAGCATAAGATACAAAGTGGCGATAGGAACAGCTGAGGGACTGTACTATCTCCATGAAGGTTGTCAAAGAAGGATCATTCATAAAGACATCAAAGCTTCTAACATCCTTCTCACTGAGAACTTTGAGGCTCAGGTAATGATTATTAAGATAAAGATAAGATATAGTCTTACGAACTTATGATTATGAAACAATAATGAACTCAAACCGTATCCTTATTTTCTTTATTAGATATCTGATTTTGGGCTAGCGAAATGGCTACCAGACCAATGGACTCACCATACTGTATCCAAAGTGGAAGGAACATTCGGGTTTGGAATCTCTCATTGATGTAGATCATATATACATGGATTCACTTATCTCTTGTACTTTATAAATCTCACGTATAATCTCTTATGTGTTTCATACATCAGTTACCTTCCGCCAGAGTTCTTCATGCACGGGATTGTAGACGAGAAAACAGATGTATATGCTTTTGGTGTACTGCTTCTTGAGCTCATTACTGGTAAACAAGCCATCGACAGCGCACAACATAGCGTTGTCATGTGGGTATGTGATGTGTAACCCTCCCTTAAACCCTATAGCTAGATATAGCCCTTATCTCATAAGTACTTGACATGGATCTTGGTTTTTCAGAACCAATGTGAGAATACTGATATCTATTTCGTTGTGAAATTACTAACATGAGCTATCTATGTTTTTGTAGGCCAAGCCATTGATCAAAGAGAACAAGATCAAAGAACTTGTTGATCCGATTTTAGGAGATGACTATGACTTAGAAGAGTTGGACCGTCTTGTCTCCATAGCGTCCTTGTGTATACACCAAACCTCCATGAACCGGCCTCACATGAGCCAGGCACGCATAACAAAAACATTCACACTTTTCTTTAGCAAAAGTGATTAATATGATCACATATATATAATGACTTATGATACACATACACAGGTTGTGGAGATTCTGAAGGGAGACAAGTGCAGCTTAGATAAGCTAAAAGAAGGAGAAAACTCAAAACTGCAGAGGACATACTCAGAAGAACTATTGGATAACGAAGAATACAACTCAACAAAATATTTGAACGATATTAATCGACACATGGAGACTGTTCTCGGAACATCTAACGACTCTTGAAACATCTTTACTTGTTAAGTTACAAAGAGAATGATTTCACTTACTGCATATGTATATTTGATCATGATGTTGGTGTTCTTCCATATTTGACTAATTGTTTGTTAAATGTTATTCTATTTGTTCTATATGTTAATTACTAAAATATATAATCTCAAATTTGAAAAAATGTTCAATACAAAAAATCAAATACAACACTAGTACAAAGATGGTCATTTCACAGAAAAGACAAGGCATAATTACATTATCTGAAATTGAATGGAGCTGGACCGGGCATACGCAAGATCCGGTACGGTACAATTAGGTTCGGTACGGTACAACAACATTCTAAGAACCTGACAGGCAAAACTGTTTTGTCGTTATTTACAAGAGCATAAATAAACTACGACATCGATGTCTTCCGTCTTCTCTTTCCTCGTACCGACCCTCGTGCATTCTAGATCTAATCAACTACGATGTCGATGTCTCACAATGTATTGTTATTGTTCTTAGCTATCTTCTTCTTCTCCGTCTTCCTTCAATCTTCCACTAGCGCCATTGTTAATCCTTCCAAAGTCAAGCAGGTCTCATCGAAACCCAGGTGTGGGAAAGTTTGAACCTTTCAATGTTAAAACTCGATGAATCGGAAAATTATATGGTTTCTCGTTGTTTCAGGGCGTTTGTGTATGAAGGGTTCCTCACGGAATTGGAATGTGATCATATTGTTTCGCTTGTGAGTGTCTCTTCTTCATTTCATCTTAGCTTTGAGCTTAATTTGGAAATATAAATTTCGATATGGTCGGTGAAAAGGCAAAAGCGAGCCTCAAGAGATCTGCTGTAGCGGATAATGATAGCGGAGAGAGCAAGCTCAGCGAGGTTCGAACCAGCTCTGGCACCTTTATTCCCAAAGCAAAGGTTCAAACTTTCTCTCTCTCTCTTTGCTTCCCTTCCTTGATTCTTACTTGTCTTTATGTGAAGTTTTTTCTTTTCTCTTTGTTTGATCACAGGATCCCATTGTTGCCGGTATAGAAGACAAGATCTCCACTTGGACATTTCTTCCTAAAGGTACTTAGATCTTGAAATCTTATATTCTTGACAAGATGAAGTTATTTGGTTTTTGTTTGTGACAGAGAACGGGGAAGACATTCAGGTACTGAGATACGAGTACGGTCAAAAATACGATGCTCACTTCGACTACTTCCATGACAAAGTCAACATTGTACGTGGTGGACACCGCATAGCAACGGTTCTCATGTATCTATCTAATGTCACAAGAGGTGGAGAAACCGTCTTCCCCAATGCAGAGGTCAGATGAAGTTCTTGTATTGGTTCATTTGTTCCTCTCTTACATAAACATCTGTTTTTGTTTTAATAGATACCTTCTCGTCGAGTACTATCTGAGAACCAAGAAGACCTTTCTGATTGTGCCAAGAAAGGAATCGCCGGTAAGAAACCAAAAACAAAACAAAACAAGACTTTTGGTTTGTGTGTGTGTTTTATTGGTTTATTGTTTTTTTTTATCAGTGAAACCAAGGAAAGGGGATGCTTTGTTGTTCTTCAACCTCCACCCTGACGCAGTCCCTGACCCGTTGAGCCTTCACGGTGGATGTCCTGTAATCGAAGGAGAGAAATGGTCAGCGACCAAGTGGATCCACGTGGACTCATTTGACAGGATTGTGGCGCCTGGTGGAAACTGTACTGATATGAACGAGAGCTGTGAGAGATGGGCGGTGCTTGGGGAATGCACGAAGAACCCAGAGTATATGGTTGGTTCTGCTGAGCTTCCTGGCTATTGCAGGCGTAGCTGTAAGGCTTGTTAGACTTTGTTTCTCCTACTCTCTTCTAAAACTCTATGTTGATGTCTCTTGTAGAGTTGTTATCGTTGGTGAACTTATTCTAACTGGAATATGCATAACTACAACAGTTACCTCGAGAGAATAATATGTAAACACATATACTTAGGCCATGCATCTAGATGTAAATATTTGTTCATTTGGACACATTGCATCAGCTCTAAATGCTGAATCTGGAAACAAAATACACAACATAAAAAAAAATTGATATTTGAGATGAAACAAAAGTACAGTTTGGATGTAGCATTTGCATCTCAAAATCTAAAAGTTTTAAATATCTTTCAATATAAATAGAAAAACAACTAGTTTATATTAATTATTAATATTAGATATTTTCTTTACAAAAATCTTGAAATTGAATTTTCTTTTAAAACTGCAAATTCATGTTTTTTCTGTTAAAATTGCTAAATAATATTTTTCGGCCAATACAGCAAAATTTCTAGAGAATAATATGTAAGCACATGCTTACTCAGATCCTTTATTGGTTATGTGATCCATTTCTTCCTTCTAAGCGTTCTGCTAGGCGGTGTGGTCCGTTTCTTTCTTCTTAGTGTTCTGCTAGGTGATGTGATCCATTTCTTTCTTTGTTCTTCAAAGCTTCCTATGACTGCAGATTGTCTCTTGTCATTGAGCTTTGAAGCGAAACTCTCATAGCAGCCTCTTGAATCGATGCTTTCTAGAATCTGTACTCGTCTTCCATGCAGTTTATCGATCAGTATTTGACCGTCTTTCGATTCAGACCCTTCTGCGATCACTTTAACTTGCTCATCTCGTAGTTTTGGCTTCAACACTGCATGGTCTCCTCCCAAGAACAATGCTCCAACAATCTCTCCTAAGAACATCCCCTGGAACAACAGTTAAAAGGGTTTGTTTAAAAACCAGACAAGATCATCTTTATTAGGAAGCGGAAAACTAAAAGGCTTTTCAACCACATGCTTGTAGCTCATGTGATCCTGATGGAGAGCATGTAGTCTGTCGAGCAACCGGTGCACAAACTGAGATTCAGGTGTTTGAACCGTAGAGTTGAGACTGTTGAGCATCATGTGGAAAGAAGTCAAGTTGCGTTGGGTGGCTAGAGGGATGAGTGTGATGTTTAGACCGGATTCGAGAACAGCCTTAGCTGCTAAAGGATCAAGAAACATATTGAACTCGGCGTATGCATTTGAAGTAACCGTGAATATGTTCCCTTTGTCTGATTTGTTAATGTTTATATGTCCTCCCACTATGTAAACTCCCTGCACTTTACATAAAAAGCTCCCTTAACTAAAGAACTTATATTAAAAAATCAGAGAAAGAAACAGAAGATTATGACCTTGATAAGTGAGGTTGAGTTTTTATCTGATGAGATGATCTTGGCTAAGCTAGTCAATGGTCCATTGGTTAGTACAGTGATTTTAGACTCTTCATTAACAGATTTGGTCAGATATTTCCAAACTTCAAGTGCCAGAGGTTGTCTAAGTTCAGGACTATCAGTGTTCCTCGGAGCTCCATGTGCCACTGAGGTCTCTGCAATGTATCTGAGAAACAACACTGTTAGTAGAAAATATATAGAGACCTTCGTCACCTAATGTATATCATATAACAACGTAGACTACTGCACTTAGCATATAGTTGTTACAATGTTATTACAAAATAATAATAATAATAAAATTTAGCAAAAAAAAAAAACATAGACTACTGCATATAGTTTATTACAATGCATATTTAAGTACCTACGAGCGCTTCTTGGGAGGTCACGAGCAAGGCCATAGAGAGTGTCGGAATCAAGAAAACCGCCACAGCCTTGTGGAATGGCCTTGGCATACAAGCAATCTCCAACGGATGGAGATGTTGGGTCAGACTGGTTCAGTGCTAGCAAGTATCCTAGACCTACTGGTATGTCGTCACGTCCCATCATGTGAAGCAGATCGTAGACCACATCTATTGTCGCTGCGTTAGCCCAACCGGTAGGGCTGACAATAATTGCCTGTAAATTTCACAAGTGATGAGAGAGTTACTTGTGTAAGAAGAAATCGTTTTTAACCCCTACAAAACATACTTTCAAATCTATAATCTCCACAGGAACTTTGAGGAGATAGAAGAGAGTGAGGAAATCTCCTGCGCTCATGTCCATATCAAAAATAACAGGCTTGCCGAGCTGTGTAGTGCTAACGTCTGGTGTGAACCGTTCTTCTCTATAGTATGGAAACTGAGTTGATAAGTTAAACCTCCCTGTTTCTTCAGGCCTATTCAAAACCTGTTCATGATATAAGTAATTTTTGATTTATCACATTTTTAAAGAAGATAGGCCTCATGGGAACATAAAGAACTAACTTCCAAGATATCGACGTAGAACTCTCTATCCAGTTCACTTTTATAGTTCTTGTTTTGTTTAGCTCGTGTGGCGACAAGGACTTGAACTGAATCAGGTCCAGAGGTCTCTTGTGTGTAACCATCCTAATGTAAAACATAATAAAAGAGGGATTAATTGCATTGTTTACTCTGAAGGTTGAAAGATGATTAAGGAAAACACATGTACCTTGCAGTTTCCTTTGTCTCTTCTCTGCATGCAGATTGGATCCTTCAAACCACTCTGGACATGACCACTGTGAACTCCTCCAAGGGTTAGGTTAAACTTTGGAGTGGTTTGTTTGTCAAAAAATGGATTTGAGGCGTCTGGTAATCCGTAAGGTTTGTTTGAAGTAACAATGGTTATGTTCATGTACTCCATTTCGGCGAAATTGTTCTCGCCATTTTTGTTGTTATTATTACCAGAGTTTCTTATGATGGAAACTGCAACACCAGCCATGAAAGAATCCCACATGGAGTAGCTCTGACAATAAATCAAAACAACTTCATAATTATTGAGAAAATGTTTTCAAACTTGACGGATTCTAGAGGTTACAAAATGAGGCTCAATTATTCATGAGGTTTAGATTACTCTACAAGTTAGTTAATCTCAGCTCTTTTTTTCATGATGAGTTTGATATTTTTCAACTATGACCTACTCAATTAGTCTTACTCAGTGAGCTAATCTAGTCACATTAAAGACAAATATATTATAAGAGGTGATTAATATAAGAAAAAAAATCTCTAAAAATTGCTATTAAAAACTGTAGATTATATTATTTATGTCATGTACCACTAATATAACCTCTAAGATAACTAACAACTCACTAGATAGCTTCATAGAAATAGCTCACCTAAGTCTTAGTATATAAAATGCAACACTAGTATGCTAAAAAACAACTATGAAACTTAGGTATATTAGTATTACCGAATAGAATACTTCGGGTGACCAAGTGTCTCTGATGATTTCCAGAGACTTGAAAATGTATTGAGCTTCATATGTTCTTTGATTCTTTTCAAATGTCTCAAAAAACTTCTTGTTGGTGGGTATTGTATTGGTTGCATCTAGAGGAACCAGAGTTATCGGAATACCTGAATGAAATACCTAAATTGGACACAAAACATGACATAAACACATTATAAATACAAAAACACATCACTATGATACAAACCTGGTAAGCAGCAAAAGGATCAGCGAAGATGTTGAACTCAGCGTAAGGATTACTTGTGAAATCTGTGAACAAGTTTCCACAGAATCCAGTAGGGTTTGGACACCGTACACTACCACCCATAATGTATATGTGTTGTATGTTATGTTTGAGGTGAGGGTTTGACATAACGAAGAGAGCGAGATTGGTGTGAGATCCCATCAAGAAGATGCTTATTGGACCTTCAAGAACTTTGTTGGCGATCACTTTTTGTGCTGTTGATTGCTGGAGAGGAGTGTATCTTCTGTTTCCCTATTTTCCCATAATATTCAAGAATATAATGAGTTGTATTTCAACAAGAAAATTGTGGGTGACCTAGCTGATTCACCTAGATAATATTAAGACAATAAAATACCTGAGGAAGAAAATGTTTACGAAATCCATAATTGGAGTCCATGTCTAGTAAACCTTTACGACCTTTTGGGATGGTTTGTCTGTATCTACATCCTCCTGCTGTTGCCATCCCCTGAAATAAAAAAAGAAAATTTATATAAAAAACTTTACCTTAAGCAAAAGTTTTTAAAGCTTGTAGTAGGTTTATTAAGAAATTGTAAAAAAAAAAACGATACATTTTAAATTGTAATAATAATATACATTATAAAAATTGTAGGTTTCTAAGTTACAAGAAAAAATATTCATTTTATTCATCTTTTTGATTATTTATTGCCATCTATCTGAAAAGTTTTTTTTTTTTTTTTGTAACAATCTATCTGAAAAGTTTATTATATTCTTTTTCTACACTATTTTCTCATCATTTTTACTTTATTTCATAAATTTTCATTCCTACTCGGTTCATATTGTTACTCTGGTGATCGCCAGAAACAAACTTTTTTAAGGTTTAAATTCACTAGGCAAATTATTTAGGAACATTTTATTTTTTATTTTTTTGAAACACTTTTAGGAACATGTTCAAAATCATAAACTGATGCATAACTAATTATATGTTAAAAACTGAGGGAAAGAAGAAGAACCTGATCGATGATGGGAAGATAACCACCAACGTCGGGAAGAATAGTTCCATCGTCAAGAATCACACCTTCACCTCCAACACCAACGGCAATATCATCACGACCCATCATGTGCAATAAATCGTACACATGATTCACTCCATGTCCAGCGTTTGTCCAAGCATTTGCACTCAATGTAATCCCCTGTTTCAAAAAACAGAACATCAACTAAAGAAAGTTGGAGACTAGAGCGTAGATGAAGTGCAATGTGCTTAGGCTCACGACTAGATCGAATTCTGATTTGTTGAGCTTCAAGAGGTACAAGAGAGCGATGATATCGTCTGTGTCGACATCTGTGTCCACTAGAATACGGTGTGGGCTAGACCCAACACAGGGGAAGTTATGACCCAAGAGTCCTAGAATAGTGATGACTAGAACGAGCAAGAACCAGAACATCTTGCAATTAAGACTCAACATCAAGAAGAAGAATAAATTCAATAGAATTTTGTTTCTTGTTTGCAATTTAAAAAGAAAGATCAAGATCTGTAACTACTTCAGATATGGACATAAATCTTAGAAGGTTAAGAGAATAATATCTTCATTTTTTATTTTATAAAAATGTTGAAGTTTAAATGGGAAGTTTGAGGGGAAAAAAAGAAACAAATGCATGGAGTATAAAATAACATTCACACTGGTGGAGTTTTTCATATTTAATACTTCAATATAATTTAGTTTTTGACTAAATTTTAATGTTTAAACAACAAGAAACTATTTACTTCCTTCTGTTTCATAATAAGTGTCATTCTAGCTTTTTTTTCTTGTTACACAAAAAGTGTCACTTTACAATTTCAATGCAAATTACACTTACTTTCAGCTGAAAATTAATTGCAAACTGCATTGGTTTTATAAATAATTTTATTTATCTCAAATACTATTGGTCAGAAAGATGTAATTAATAACAACTTACATATATTTCCATTATTTTCTTAGTCTGTGTGAAAAGTGTCAAAGTGACACTTATTAAGAAACGGAAGGAGTATAAATCAACATATGTGTCATATTTATATCTTAAAGTATTTAGTTTGAGAAACTATAAAATATCTCCCAAGAATTTGGATAATCCAAAAAAAACCCGGTGACATAAATGCGCATCCATTTCATTATCATGCATTTACGGAGTATAAGATTCTATAAAACGAGAATGTGATAACATTATCCTTCCTATCAAAATGCACCAGATAATAAGAACAATGATGTTTTATTGATAAAAAGCTTCAAAACACTCGTCTTTATTCTATCGTTAGCGGGAACCACATACCTTAAGTACCAAACCAAAAACACCAAAACATATACCAAAGTGATAATGACATTTTGATGACTAATCCATCACTAAATTAGAAATTTGAGCATTATTTCCTTTTCATTTGAATTTTACCACAAAAAAATGAAAGGTGAATGATTCATTGCATGTTAGCACACGTATATCTTTGAGTCTTTCCTGCTAAAGTAATTGAATGCCATGTTTAAGATTTAGCACACGTATATTTGGAAGCTTTATCAATCAAATGAGTCCAAAGAGTAACCAGGAAGCATATACATTCAATCAAATCTTTGAGTGGTTATAGGTATTTTTGTGTTGCTCTCTCAACTTGGAGGTGTGTTCCATTTCTTCCATTGTTCTTCAAAGCGCAGATTGGTTCATATCATCGAGTCTAGAAGCAAAACTCTCAAAGCAGCCTCTCAAATCTACTCTTTCGAGTATCTCGATTTGTTTTCAACCCAGTTTATCGATCAGTATCTGACCATAGCTTGAAGCAGAACAAATGTATATAAGACTAAATTACGATTATGATTTGTCCAAGAACCATTTTTAGACCAAAAACAAACATTACACAGTCGGCTAAAGCAAACCCCATTATATATAACACTATTCTATGAGGAAAAATAAGATCACTGAGCAGACCATTTCCTGTTATTACAGTTGAAGCACCACCACCAGTCTTTAAGAAATTGGGAAGAAGATGAACACAGAGAAAGAGCAAGGAAAACTCATCTGATCTGCGAAGCTGTAGCTGAGCCCTGTTGAAAGCTGAGACAAGCTTTTTTTAAACAGCTCACTTCAAGCTTTCTTTAACGAACACGCTTTCATCGGTTAAAATGAGAGTCTCTGCCATTGAACTTTATATCAAAGTTTGTGAGCCAATCTCGTTCGGATCGCCACTGCAAGCTGTGCGACCTTGTTTGGATGGTAGATAACCGCACAGACCGCAAAACAAACAACGAATGTAGTGATTAAGAAAGCAGTTTGACGGGACCTGATTGTTTGGGCAGAGTGTATTGGTATACAGGACTTCCTCGGCCAGTCTCCTATGTCACTTACGTTCATAACAATCTCTTTCTCTAAAAGAGGATCCGTTTCTTTTCCACCAGTATCTGGTGTAGCCGCTTGTATCCTCTCCTTACAATCTAATCCTGCTTCCGGATCCTGTAAACACAAAGGGGAGGGAATGTTAGTATGCAAAACCACTTAAAAGAGTAAGATTTTGCGCAGAATCCATTAACGTATCTTCATAAAGATATCACGAAGCACACAACTACCTATCAGTACTGGAGCAAGAATCCAAATGTGTAAGACAAGTGAAGATTGTGTGCCAAGTCCAGTTTATATCAAATAAGGGAAATAAGATGTTAGTGAGAAAACCTGATTGAAGTTTAATGTTCTTGATGGTTTGTCTTTATGAAAACTGCTCTCACAACAGCACGCTGATGTAACTGGATTCACCTTTGAATCTTCATCGCTCTGCTGCTTTCTGGCTAGATTCATATTCTCATGTAGAAGCCTCACGTCGCAGTCACATTTACTGTGAATGAGACTGCCTGGATCCATTTTCTCCACCAAAGTTTCCAGATTGTGCAGTATGTTTCCTAAGATTGAGGGCGAGTTACTACTTTGTTTCAAATAATTCAACACTCGGTTGTATCGTTTTATCTGACATCGGTTCACGGTTAGTTCAGTGCATTCTGCTGAGGGCACCTTCACTGACCATGCAATATCTAACAAGAGGCCAGTAAAGGTGCTTTGCCTCTCTTTGAAATCCCTGCAACGGCAAGTCAAAGAACAATAGCATGCGGTAACGTCCTGTTCCTCTGGAAAGAGTGTAGCATTGAACTTCTGCTCTATTAATTTCATTTCAGAACAGATAGCTTTATCTCCAATTATTAGAGGTATGAAATTTGATAGGCCAGATTCATTTTCAACCTACAAATGGATTAGAGGAGAACCATATTATTCGTAGAAACAGAGTTGCTTGTAAAAAATGTATATTTTCAACAAATGGGTACCTCGACAAATGCAGGGCCAAAGAGATTAGGGTCAGAATTCACAATAATTATCCTGTACAGTTTGTTGTTACAAGAACGCTTCCCATCCTGGTCCGGTGCAGGTACAACAGAATAGTTATGTGGTAAGTACTTCCCAGAAAAAGACACAAGAAACCTGCAGTGAAACCATTATCATGTTATTCTTTCCTATCCAGGTCATCTCAGTGGTCACAAGCCCAAGAAACCTAACCAACACATGACGAGTTCTTGAAATATAGTTCCATCATATAATAACTGACAGACTAAAACATGCCAGAGAAGCACGAAGCATAGATCAAAACAAGGGCTGATACCCATACCGGCATTTGGGTTGCACAAGGTTAAGTCCACAAACAATGAGTTCCATTGGTTTTCCAGCTTCAAAACATGTTGGATACACAAACTGAAGTTTCGGTGACTCTAATTTTACATCAACTCTTTTTAAAGTTGTTCCACCTGTCAAAACCAAAACATATAAGAATAAACTTACACTAATAATGTCCGACTCACCAGATTATGCGTATTTTGTATGATAGGGAATAAGAAAAACAGAGGAAAAAAAGTAAAGCACATCATCTTGCCTTTCAAAAGACGGAATATCATGTTATTCAAATATACAGTCATCGAGCCTCTTCCAAATAGCATCTTTCCAGGTTTAAGAATAAATTCATCAAGATATGCCACAGGATCTTTAGACAACTGCTCAAAGGAACAAATAGGAAACGATTATTACAGTGAAAATTCAAAGAGAGGACTCGCAGGGAAGAGATATTAAGCTGATATTTTCTCCCACTAGGATACAAGCTTCCAGATAATGCACAATTTGCAGAAACAAAAGGACTCCAGGACACACAAACCGGTAAGAACTTAAATGTGTATATAGTAATTAAGAGGGAAAATGGGCATAGAAACTAGAGCACCATTATAAAATAGGTGAAAAGAAACGATTTTTATATTGTTTTATTGCATCAAGAACATGAAAACGATAAGTAAAAGATAATAGAATGTACCTTCGCCCACATAATCTCTGGCATTGCGATAAAGACAGTCAAAATTGTACATCCTGGACGGATATAGCCCTCCAGCTCAACAGGCATGGTGGCCAACCATTGGAATATCTGCAAATTCAATTGATCACACGAAAATTAGTTCTCTAAGATGTCGAAAAGGGTAAACATAGTCTCTGAAGACTAAACTGTAATGCAAAATTCTTGGGTATACTTGATGACGTAGTCTCCGTGGGAACTCTGCTGGATTCCAATCGTATAGCTTAAAAGAGATCCGTCCTGTAGGGCACTGCAACGAAATGGACAAAAGTTAGTTCATAAAGCACACAGAAGTTTTTGATGTAAGAATGGCTGAAGAGAAACCCACCACAGTTGAGTAAGTACTTTTGTTGTCACCACAGGAAGGTGAAGGTTCAAACTTTGTGTCATTCATTCCTTCATCTGGTTGAGCTTCACCCGAAGCTGTAACAGGGACAAAGTTGTCTGCGTCGATGCTATGGGGAAAGGGTACAGAACCCTGAGTGGGAATATTCCGATCTTCAGAAATCAATGAAGCCTCTTGTTCCACTCTCTGGTCACTGGAGCATGTATTATCTGCTTGAAGTTAATAACATATTTAATAGGATTCAGCTTAAAATTCCAAGAGAACTCAAGCATTAACAAAGAAATCACATGAAGATATGATTTGTGCTGTTCAGGTATACCTTTGCCATCATCAACATCAATTACGCTGTTATCATTCTGTGATAACACTTGCTGTTGTTTTGAAGCAACTCCTCCTTTATCTACAGGTTTCCTTTTGCGCCTGTTATTGTGACGCTCTAGCTTTCTCCTACAGCTGCGTTTTCCCTCATCAAAGTCCGGGAGCACATGGAACCTGCCATACAGTTTACTCACTATAAGCATGGAATGATATATTTCCCGCTAATAATATTGACTACTGAACCGGTTCAGCTCAGCTTAGTGCAAAACAAAGAGACTTGGATATATATTTGAAATCTGTGGAATCATTCAAACAGATCAACAGTCTCTCCCCAAGTTATCTAATGGGAAATTGCCCCCTATATACATAAAAAAAAACACAAATTCACTATCTAACCAAAAACACCCCCTCTCTCCTCATTTCTCTTCCTACCTCTCTCTAACATCTCACTAAAAAACTAATTACCTTTTTTGTTATTTGGCAAATAAGCCTTTATCTAATATCTCTTTTTTTTTTTAATACCAAGAGGTTAGGGGTCGAAACCACATGTAATATTAGTTTCGTCCCAGCGGTCACTTGAACCAGAGACTTCTACCACAATGGCTATGATAGATTACCTAAAGATAGATTCATAATCCAATCAAACAGACAAGACAACAGGAATCAATCAAGATCTTGAACACTCCGTGTTGATAATCAACTCTACTATTGTATGTATCTGTTAAGCCATAAAGCATAGGATCAAATCTCAAAGCTTCAAAAAAAAAAGCAATAAAAGGAACATACTTTCCACACTGTTGACAGTATCTCTTATCCACTCCCTCAAGCACAACGGAGCTAGCGTTAGCACACGTGAGGCAAACCCTATGCCTTCTATGATACCCTTTGAGCTCGCTTATATCCACTTCACAACCCGGGACCTGACACCTAACCACGCCCGACCCGCCTCGAACCCGCTTCTTCTTCGGCAGCTCAGCCTCCTCCAGCTTCTGATCGAGCTCCGGACACGAGCACGGGACCATCCCTTGCACGAAATTGGAACAGAGCAGCCTCGGGTCACGCTTCCTGACCCGATCCGAGCCCGAGCCCGATTCATCTGGAGAAGGATAGGATTCAGATTGCGTCGTAATCATCGCCGGAGGAAGGGGAGAGAAGAGTAGTTGGTCGTCGTCTACGGCGAAGTCAAGGAGATCTCCCCAATCCCACGTGGCGGAGGATGGATCGTCGTCGAGCAATGCCGGCGGTTGGATATCCATCTCCGGCGGTGATGGCGGTTGCGACATAGAAGATTGTATATCTGATGCTGCGTCTTCGAATCGTTTAAGGACCCATCGGTTGTTGAGGAAGTTGGTGATTTTGGTTGAAGGTTTTGGGTTAAATTGCAAACTAGTCCTTAAAATCTGGGAAAAGGCGTTTCTAAGGCAAAATCAACTACTACTCTACATTTTTTTTATGAACGTGAACTCGTTGAATTTATACACAATCATGATTAGTTTCAATCGTTCTGTAATAATTTATTCACATTATTTTCCTTTTTTTTTGCTTCTTAAATTTTGATATAATTTACAAAAACTGAGTTTTTTTATTTAATATAAGGCAAAATAAAATCATTTGTCTACACTAGTGTGCAGTTTTTTTATGAACATGAACTTGTTGAACTAATAAACGCAACCATGATTAGTTTTAATCGTGCTGTAATAGTTTATTCACATATTATTCCCCTTTTTTGGTGCTTAACTTTTGACATATTCTTTGTGACACAATAGTATATGACTGTGATTAACTTTAACCTACTTTTTAAAAGCTAAAATGAGGTTAAAATTTTATATGTCTGTCTGACTGGTGTTTTTATATTATGCCCCCCCCCCCCCCCCCCCCAATTATATCACATTTTTCAGTGACACAATTCCGCTAAAATATATTTTTGTCAAAAAAATTCACAATTGGTAAGATATGTAATTTTGAAGGTATATAGGATTCGATAGGGTAATTTTTAGTTAATTATTTAATTTTATGATTTCAGTGGTACTTATCTAGAAAGGGCATGGATCATTAGTGACACAAAACCATATACTATCATTATTTTTTTTGTCAAAATTGAAGAATACCGTTTTCATACAAATTAGTAAATCGTTGTAGTTGTGTCCCAAACCAAATGCAAAAACATGTTGAAAACAAAATAATTATATTAATTAAAATAAGTTAAAATAAGATTAGTGAAAACAAGTTTAAAAGGTTTTATAAACTTGATTGAGGGTAAGGATTCTGTGAGACGGATGTTAACTTAGGGTAAAATAATCCAGTCCAGCCCGGTCCAACCTACAAATAAACCAATCTAGTTTATACACAATCTGTAAAAACCCAGAAAAATCAAGGTTGAAATCCAAACCAAGAAAATAACCCAATAACCTAATAAGGTATAGGTTTATCCATGGGTACCCAAACTATTATCTTATTTATTCTGAAGATCATGTAAAATATTAATATCATTAATATGAGCTTTAATATATAAACAAGATTTTGCAATTTTATAGAAAACTTGTTTTAGCGCAAAAACTCGTTTACGATTTTGGCGGAAAAACTCGCTTTTTCGGGAAAAAAATATTTTGCAATTTTAACCGGAAAACTCATTTTGCGGTTTTAGCAGTAAACATCGTTTTGACAGGAAAAATCATTTATGGTTTTAAAGAGAAAACTTGTTAAGTTGTTTTTGTGGTTTTAGCGGAAAATTTTCTTTTTGCGGTTTTTGGTCGGTAATTTTTTTTTTGTGGTTTTGGTTGGAAAACTCGATTTTTGCGGTTTGCGGGAAAAATAATCTTTCTGGTTTTGGCGGAAAAAACTCGTTTTTGCAGTTTTGGCGGGAAAACTCGGTTTTCCAGTTTTGGCGGAAAAACTCGGTTTAGCGGTTTTGGCGGAAAAACTCGGTTTAGCGGTTTTGGCGGGAAAACTCGGTTTTTCGGTTTTGGCGGAAAAACTCGATTTTTCGGTTTTGGCGGGAAAACTCGGTTTTGCGGTTTTTGCGGGAAAATTCGGTTTTGCGGTTTTGTCGGAAAAACTCGGTTTTGGCGGAAAACTTGGTTTTATGGTTTTGGCGGAAAAACTCGGTTTTGTGGTTTTGGCAGAAAAACTCGATTTTTTGGTTTCGGCGGGAAAACTCGTTTTTGGTTTCTGTGAGAAAATTTATTTTACGGTTTTGGCAGAAAAATTCATTTTTTGGTTCTGACGAAAAAAAACGTTTTTGCATATTTTTATATAATTTAATTAAAATGGTGAAAATCTATATATATAATTGAAAAATCATAGGTACACCTAGGCCTGGGCATTTCGGGTATCGGTTCGGTTCGGTTCGGGTATTTCGGGTTTCGGGTAGTTCGGATAGGGGTTAGAGGATTCATTTAGTACTTGACCTATTTTCGGTTCGGTTCGGTTCAGATAGTTTCGGGTTCGGTTCGGTTCGGATAGTAAATGTAGGAACCGGAAAATATCCGAAAAAAGTTCGGTTCTCATTTGGATCCGGTTCGGGTTCGGATAGTTCGGGTAGTTCGGATAATTTGGATAAAATATCGGTTATTTAGGGTAAAATATCAAATAATTAAGATGATTTACATAAAAATTTTGGATATTTTGGATTACTTTGGATATTTCGGATAAAACTATCCGGATACTTTCGGATACTTTCGGGTAGTTTGGATACTTTATAATAATTTAGTTATCATCAAGGATTTTCAGATACTTTTAATAGAATTTTAAATTTAAAATATATATTTAATGATGTTATATGTATATATAATTAATATTTTTATATATTCGGGTACCCGTTCGGTTCTCGGTTCGGTTCCGGTTCGGTTCGGTTATTTCGGATATAAAAATATAGGAACCGTTCGGGTATTTGAGGGTATTAGTCCGGTTCCGGTTTCGGGTATTTCGGTTCGGTTCCGGTTCGGTTCTTCGGTTCCGGTTATTTTGCCCAGGCCTAGGTACACCGTTGTTCTTTTGTATTTACCCAACATAAATATGTGTTTTAAAATTAATATCCATGGCTGACCTAATTAATCTTGTTAACATCCCTAGAGCCAGGTAGGAGTGTTGGGGCGTGACAAGCACGCGTTACATTAGTTTAAAAAAACTTAAAGAGAGAAGTCGAGTGCAAGCTACGCGAGTTTGAGGAAACCGATGGTTCATCAGTCGTTATCGAAAACGACGTCGGAGCAGTGTTATTTGGGACGTGAGCTCTCTTTTTTTCTCTTTCTTCTCCAAGAATAATGGTAGAACTTGGCTTGGTTCCAAGTCAAACACCATAGGAATGTCGACACGTACCTCCACTTATTAATAACTACTGTATAGCAATAATACATGTCTAGTGATTGGGTGGGTGTGGTACGAGAATATGTGCTGAAAAATTGAGAGATTAGCTCAGTTCTTGATAGGGCCAGTCCGGGCCCAAGAGAAAATGACGACATTAGTCCTGGGCATTCGGATTCTCGGTTCAGGTCGGGTCGGGTTATTCGGTTTTCGGGTTATTTGGGTTAGACCAAATGTAATCCGATTAAGAACCGACTGAATTTTGGATCGGATCGGTTCGGTTAATTTCGGATCCGGTTCAGTTTTTATTTTTTTTCAGAATCCGAAACAGAACCGAATTAAGAACGGTTCGGTTTTTAACCCGAAAAATCGGGTTCTGTTCGGATTTTAACCCGAAAAAACCAAAATTATAACAAGAAATATAAATTCAAGCGTTTAAAACAAACCCAAACATCCTTAAAACAGAAACAACATCTTGAAATCATTCTTGAAACAGAAAAAAACATCCTAAAATCATTCTTGAAACAGAAACAAATCCTCAAAACAGAAACAAATGAGATAATCCACCATGTTCTTCTTTCCAATTCCAAGCATCAACGTCAAAGATAACCTGCAAAAGAAAGTAAATGATTAGGACATGATCTCGTCAAGAAGCATTGCAAACATGATTCAAATAGCAAAATTATTTACATGATATATTTTCAGCCTAATAAATAACTAAATAAGAACATGTACCATGTTTAGAACATGATTTGCATGAAACATTCTTAGTCTCAGGTTTGGAAGTGCAGCTGAGGCTCGAACTCTAGGTAAAATGAAAAAGAGAAGATTAAAAGCTGAATTGAAAAGTGCTCAAAATGAAAAAGAGAAGATTAAGAACGTACCTTTTTGAAGTTCATCTTGTAATTCAATTTCAGCAACCAGTTGCTGATGAGACACCACAGTTTTTTCATTGATCCGAATCTCACACGTAAGCCATTGTTCTGTGCACATGAGGACCTCAATCATGTAGTGGGTCAAGCAACTTCTGGATGGATCAAGGATTCGATTACTAGTGCTGAAGGCATACTCTGATGCAACTGAAGAGACTTGCATAGCTAGAACATCTTTAGCTATGGCAGCTAAGATCGGGTACTTTGAACTGTTGTTCCTCCACCAACCTAAAACATCAAACGGAATTCCTAGAGGATTGGGTTTAGGATTTTCTACCTTCTCCTTCAAGTACAGCTCCAACTCAGTGCTTGAATCCTGAAATCCCAACTCGTTCACCATCTCCTTGTACAGAGAATCCATCCTTTCATATCCATACTCATTTTCGAAAGAATCAGTCGTAACCCCATCTTGTGACTCTTGACCACTATGACTCTGAGACTGAGACAATGAACCAAATATCGGAGCTGTATTTGATGCTCACTCATCAAAGAGTCTTTCCATAACATCAATGACTGAGTCGTTGAGCACCTTACTCTGTGGACTATCTTTCCCATAAAGCTTTTCAAAGCAAAGACCAGCAAATTTCATCTTGTTCCTCGGGTCAAAGACACTTGCAACAATCAACAGCCTATTAATGTCTTTGAGACCATCCCAATACTTATTAAACTTTGCTCTCATAACCAAAGCCTTTGTCCTAAGCTTCTCATCCGTACTAGTACCCAATGTAATCGGATTCCATTCTATGGTAACAATCTCATTGTAGCACTTATAGGAACTAGGCGGGTTAGAAGCAGAGACAACTAAAGTAGAGTTATAGAATATTACCAGGAACTTCACCAAGATTTCCACTTTATCCCAATCCTCTGAAGTCGGTGGTCCAACTCTCTTCTTGCCATCCACAATCTCTTGAAAGTGATCATTGTACAGCTTGTCCTCAACTTCCATTCTATCAAACGCTGCCCTAAACTTCAAAGCTCTTGATAACATAAGATAGGTTGAATTCCATCGTGTCTTGCAATCCAAAGACAAGCTACCTCTTGTCATCCTTGCTGACTCAACCTTCTGATCAAATGCATCAACTCTCTTAGAAAAAGCTCTGATATACTGTATGGCATTCCTAATTGCACACACACTCGCATCCACCTCTAGCAAACCATCTCGCACAACCAGGTTAATGATGTGAGCAGAACAACGTAAATGCAGACACTCACCTCCCAATACTAAGAACTCAGGTCCTAAAGCGTTGAATGCATCCCTAAACAGCTTCAGAGCATTAGTGTTCGCAGTGGCATTGTCTACTGTTATAGTAAACACCTTCGTTATCTCTCATTCAGCCATACACTCAATCAAGACAGAACATATTGTTGCCCCTTTATGATCCGCTACATGCTTAAAACCAATGATGAATTTCCTAAGCTTCTAGCTCGCATCAATGAAATGTGCTGTGATGACCATGTAGCTAGCTGATGTACTAGGTGCAACCCAAATGTCTGTTGTTAAAGAAACCCTTTGCTTGTTGCCACTGATCAGCTGCATCAAAGCTGATTTCCTCCTTGCATACAATTCTACAATGTCCCTTGTTGCTGTTCTGCGTGAATGTGGCTTAGGTAGGTTAACCTTGTTGCAGAAGTGCCTCCATCCTAAACCATCAACAAATGATAGTGGCAACTCAGCTATGGCGAGCATCTCGTTAGTAGCCTCCCTTACAACTTCGTTAGAAACCCTTGCAAGCTTCAACTGACCACCATCATCTTCACTTTCGGCATTAAGTGTATGCTGAGTCTGAGTCTGGGTTTGTAACCATGCCTGGTGTTCTTTGTAGATTCCAAGATGTTTCTTCAGACAGGTAGTGCCATTGGACGTTGCACAACACATAACTCTACCACAGTAGTTGCAGGTGCATTTGTTCTTATTCTCCTTAAATCTTGTGTAATGATTCCAAACTTTTGACCTTGTACTTGTATTCTTCTTCTTCTTCTGACTTGTAGCTGACTTGTTCTTCCTTTTGTTTCTATTTGCGGTAGTAGGAGGTGTCAAAAACTCCTCTTCGTTTTCCTAAGTTTCATCATCTTCTGAATCATCTTTGTTAACTTCATTTCGAGGTGAGGAAGAATCCATCTGCAAAAGCAAAACTAAACCAAGATTAGCACAAAGACAAAATCTTAAGTTCAAAGACACATAACTATAGCTTTATCTAAGACTAAGACTATGTATTAGACAGATTACAGAAAAGAAATTAGAGAAGCTAGAACTTCAGTTATATGATTCATTTTTCATACCTTCGATTGATTCCTTGAAGAAGCTGAGAGAGGATATGCTTGAGTCTGAGAGGGAGATGAACTTCCTCTATAAAATAGTGAAACAGAAGCGACAACATCTTTAATGGATTCCAGTTTTCCAATTAAATCCTCCACGCCTTCACTAATCGAGAGCATTCGAAATCGCAATCGTCGTCTAGGGGAGAACTTTAGGGTTTCTTTTTGTTGAGACTTAAGAGAGAGATGAGAAAACTTCGAGTACTGAGACTCCGAGAGACATGCGGACACGGGACATTAATGATGCTTTGTTCTATAGGGTTTTCGGGTAAACCGAACGGGTCCGGGTTTTTACCCGATCCGAACCGTAATCCGAATCTCATAAGAATAGAAACCGAACGGATTATTACACGAAACCGAAACCGATCTGAGTCGGGTTTTTCGGGTCGGGTCGGATCGGGTTTTCCGGATCCGGTTTATATGCCCAGGACTAGACGACATCATGAATAAGGGCCACTCTCTGTAACAAGTTAATCTTGTTTACCTCATGCTGGACGTGTGCAACGATAATCCATCAATCTATATTTTCGAAGTTATTTTCAAAACTCAAAGGTCACTATGGTTTTGATAGATTCTACAAAGATGGACTCATATATATAAGACCTATTTCTTTGCAGCTCTCTTGTTTTGAGGACACTAGTATTAAGATCACACCTTGTTTTTTTGACAATTAACACATATTATCATCATACTAAAATTAATTAGATCACACCTTGTCATATTTAACTAAATTAACTTGGATATGAACCAGTCACATGATAAGATCTTGTGCTAGGAGTTTAATTAATATTTAGTTTCAGAAATTGAAAATTATATAAACGAATGATATCACGCTGATAAACACAAAATAATAATATAAAGCTGTATATTAGTATCTAGGATTAATCTTGGATTACAAGGCACATCTCCTGTTGCTTTGTCGGATAATTGAGGCTAACAATAAG
This sequence comes from Brassica napus, assembly GCF_020379485.1. Taxonomy (NCBI): domain Eukaryota; kingdom Viridiplantae; phylum Streptophyta; class Magnoliopsida; order Brassicales; family Brassicaceae; genus Brassica; species Brassica napus. The sequence continues at coordinate 3,493,521 of NC_063445.1, read as the reverse complement.
CAACAGTGATTACAATAATCTTTTCTTTTTTTCACCCTGTGCACGTACCAATGCATCACAGATTCTGAGGTTTTACTAATGACGACAAGACCAAACACCATTTTGTGAGCAAAGGTTTGGATTCAGACAAAATCTGGTGAACGCGTTTGTTTTTTCTGCTTGGTTATGAAGTGGGTATGCCAGGAACTTCAGGAACCGCAGGTTTAGGCTGCTTGATCTTCTCCACTAGCACCGCTTGAGTCGTGAGAACAATACCGGCAACAGAAACCGCGTTTTGAAGAGCGAATCTTGAAACCTTGCAAGGATCTGCAATTCCAGCGTTAATAAGATCCTCATATCTCCCAGACATTGCGTTGTAACCGCTTCTCCACTCGAGTTCTCTCGTTTTCTCTACCACAACTGATCCATCAACACCAGCGTTGGTTGCTATGACCATTGCAGGTGCCGTGAGCGCCTGCAAAAACACACACACAGAGTGATTATAACTTCTGAAGGGTCTTTCGGGAAGGTTAAAAAAAAACAGGTTTCATACCGTTGCTACTATATCTGCACCTATTTGTTCGAATAAATCTTCCATTAGATTCTTCTTGATTCTAGGGATCTCATCTAAAAGATGGATATACGTCGCACCACCACCAGGTACTATACCTTCTCTCATGGCTGCAAACGTAGCGTTCTTCGCGTCTTCTATTCTAAGTTTCCTGTCCTCAAGTTCTGTTTCAGTGTGACCTCCCACCTGAATCAACACCAAGTTAAGCTGATGCTTTTAAAGAGGCCTAAAAAAAAGAAATATCACGTTGTGTCTGCATATTATAAGCAAAGAAGGGTTATTGTAAAACCGGACCTTTATTACAGCCACACCTCCGGAGAGCTTAGCTATTCTCTCTGCAATTTTTCCTGTCATATATGAATTATCTGTCTCAGCTAGATCCTTCTTCATCTGAGCGATTCTCGCCCGAATCTCCGGTTTAGTTGAAGGGTCTGCGACTATAGTTGTTGAGTTAGCCGTGACTGTTACTTTCCTAGCAACACCCAGCTGATCTGAAGTTGCGCCCATTAGACTCATGCCTAGATCTCCGGCAAGATAATCAGCTCCTGTTTTACATCATTTCTCATGTTAGAATCTGAACATTGAAAGTACAAATGAGCGAGAGGAATAAACCTGTCATGAGTGCAATGTCTTGTAGCAAAGCCTTTTTCCCATCCAACATTCCAGGACATTTAACAACAGCAACGTTGATCAGACCTTGCTTCTTATTCACCACCAGTATCTCGAGCACTTCCGCAGAGATATCTTCTGCGATTATAAGAAGCGGAACACTGAGTTGCGAAGTCTTCTCCAGTAAAGGAACTAGTTCTTTGGCTGAAGTGATTTTCTGATCCGTCACAAGGATTTTAGCTTTATCGAATTCCACTGTAGATTTCTCCTGGTTTGTGATGAAATGAGGCGACATGTAGCCCTTGTCAAACTGTACAAAAGAAAACACTCCTCATTAATCGCAGAAACTCAATGTTATTGTGAAGCTTTTAAAACTAACCTTCATGCCTTCCTCGACTATAACAGACGTTTCTGAAGTGGAAGATGTTTCAATGGAGATGACGCCATCAGGGCCAATCTTCTCCACAGTTTCAGCAATCAAATCCCCCACAAATTCATCGTTGCCAGCAGAGATTGAAGCAACCGCTACAGAACACAAAAATCCCTAATAAATTATTTCAGACTATAACAAGAGGTGGATAAAAACTTAGATGTGGTAGTAACTAATAAGTAGTAAGTAACCTTTAACATCGCTCTTCCCTTTGACAGGAACACTTTTCATCTGCAACACCCTGACCAACTCTTTAACAGTCTTGTTCATCCCGTTCTTCACGGAAACAGCGTTAGCCCCAAAAGCAATAGCCAAAGAGCCAGCTTTGATCATCTCTCTAGCCAAAATGATTGCAGTGGTCGTCCCATCACCCGCTGATTCGTTCATTTTAATCGCAACCTACAAAAACATAGAGGCTAACCAGTCTCAGTGTAATCATTCTTATGCATCTTCCAAGCTCGAAACTAACAAAGAGAAGGTAATCATTAATCCACCATGAATGTATATAACCTCTTGGATAAGTGTTGCCCCAGCGTTCTCGATCGTGTCAGGTAGCTCAATGGATTTAGCAATGGTGACACCGTCGTTAATCACTTTGATTGTATCTGATTCAGCCAACACTACATTACGCCCTGCGTTTCAAAAAAAAAAAAATTTCATTATCAGTTAAAGACGTCTCTAAGCAGGCTTGATAACCTCATAATCCAATTCAAATTCAACTTAAACCAATTCAAAATTCCGGTTTAACCAACTTCAGGAAGATAATTTCAAATCTCAAACCTCGATTTTATCTGTTTGCTATGTTCTTAGAGGGGTAAGAATCGCAGAGAATCATGTCTCACCTCTAGGGCCCAAGGTGACGGAAACGGCATCAGCTAGTTTATCGATGCCGGCTTGAAGAGCTTCTCTGCTGTCTTTACCGTACAGTATCCTCTTACCTCCTGCCCTCACCACCAAGAGTTTCCTCGGCAATTGAGGTTTTTTCCCCTGAGAGAGAGAGAAGTTTATAATAAGAAGAATCTCGGGAAATAAAATGGAGTGAGAGGAAGAAGAAGAAGAAGAACTCACCGGAGAGATTGATGACGGCGAAAAGTACGACGGTGAAACGGCGAACATTTCGGGTTCTCCGGTTTATATGGTAAAGAAGAGAGGGAGGGAGGTTTTGCCCAGGGTTTTAATTGATGTTTCTGTAGAGGTGAGCGAGTTTTGGAAGTTTGATGACCCGGACGAGTCAAGGGACGAGTCAACTACTTTTCTGTTTAAAGTAGGCATGGCATTCGGGGTCCCAATCGGGTTTCGGTTTTATCCAATCGGGTTTTGATTTTTCGGGTTTATCAAAATCAGCTCCATTCGGATTATATGAAAGTTCGGTTCGGGGCCGGTTTGGGTTCTATCGGGTTCGGGTCGGGGTTAGTAAATCTTCAAAGAACCGGTACAACCCAATATACTTTCGGGTTCGGGTCCCAATCGGTTTTTCGGTTTTAAAGTACCTGATTTTTACCTATTTTATAACCAAAACATGAGTAAAATCGGTTCTTCAGTTTTAAAATACCTGATTTGTACCTATTTTGTAACCAAAACTTAAGTAAAATCGATTCAAAAAATAAGCAACATCAACCGTGATCATTCAAAATCAAACGAAAAGTAAACATATTTACTGATAAAAAGAAAACCAAATAAATAAAAACATAAAACGAAAACCAAGTTCTCATGAAATGAGAAACATTGTTTAACGAAAACAAAATCTAAATCTAAATACTTCAAGATTCAACGGCTATCTTCAACCTTCATGTAATAGATAAGTATTTTAGATTTTCAATATTTCTTAGTGTATTTTGGATACATATTAGGAATTGAGATCATGTTTGGTACAAGATCTTTTCGAGGTTTTGAATGTTTCGGGTTCTATCGGATATCCATTTAGATTCGGGTTCGGTTCGGATAATACCCATAACCCGAAATACCACAAAACAAGATCCATTCGGTATTTACGTCGGGTTCGGATTTATTTTTATCGGATCGGATTCGGTTCGGATTTTCGGGTTCGGTTTATTTGCCTAGCCCTAGTTTAAAGTCTCTTGTGGGCTTGTTTGCTTCTACTTTTAAAAGTCTAATAATGTATATTAAGCCCATATAATCTATCGGCCCATATAATGATAACCGTAGCCTCTGGAGCCTGGATAAAACTGAGTGATGAAACATCAGACAGTGAAAACGGAGTCATTTGGCCGTCTCTGAGTGGAAAAAATGGGATGACAAGAACAAGAGGTGAGAGGGTAAAGCTCATTCAAAAAAAAAATGAACGTTTCACTTTATTAGAAGAATACAAATTAAAAGATGACAGTAACTTGTGATTCTCATTTGAGGGGGCACACTTTCTCGAAGGCTTCTTGCTCTTTCCTACAGAGATCAAACTCGTTTGTGTAGTAATACATACACCCAACGTAGTCATCCATCTCCTTTTGGCATTTCTGGTGAAGATCCTTCAGCCTGCAACAATTATCAGTCCGTCAACAAAACTTATGCTTTATAAATGTATAAATGTGGACCTGACCGCCAGCATTTATCTACGGCCAGAATGATGCAGAAACACGATATAATGAATCACAGTATGGCTGATAGGTTCAATGTCTTGTTGATTGATCTTCTTTCAACAACATCAAAACTAAGTCTTATACCAACATTAAAATGGTATCATCTGGTTTCTTAGTTAAGGAAAAAAACAATGAGAAGTTGTGAGCAGAAAAGCATGGTATGAATCAGTCTATACTATTTGAACAGATGGTTATACTTTATTACTTGGCGTGAGCCAAATTCAAAGGTATCATAATGCTGAAAATGGTTAGCAAAGGTATAGCTCTTTTTAGACGCTAAACAACATTTTTACTAGTTAATTTATCATGTTCAACACTACCTTGGGCCTCTATGAAAGAAGATTTGATATCTTATCTAGGCGAACCTTTAACTACATTTTCTTCTGTAGTTTCTTATGATCTCATGGCACACATTGGCACGGCTATATTCATATACTTTCGGTCAGTTGATATTCATCACTAACGTCATCCAAAGGCATCATCCTAAACGCATACTAAGCTTTCAAAGAGATTTTGAAGATACGTACAAGCCAAGGACACAGCGAGTGACGTCACGACCCTTGTCGAGACATTTCTCAGGGTTTGGATCGTTCTTCTTGCATTTGAGAAACGCAACGTTCTCCGGCATACATCTTAGACCTATGTGCTTCGCCGACGCAGTCAATACCGCAGAAGTAGGGATCGGGTTCCCCGTCGCGTCCACAGCACTCGACATAGCTCACAAACTCGATATCCCTGAGTCGAAACAGAGAAGATAAAGTCAAATGTTAAATCCAATGTAATCGCAAACAGGAACAGTAAGCAAAAGGAAAAATCAAAAACTCAAAGAAGCTACACCACAACCAAGTCAGGAGAAGACAACGAACAATCGTCACCGTACCTTTTCAACGGATCGATTTGGATCTTCTTCTCCGCTGAACAGAGAGAGAGAGAGAGAGAACAGCCACCAGGTGAGAGCTGCTGGAGAAGATGGGCCACACTGGGCCTAATAATATTTAAATGGGCTGAATAACTTTATAAAGCCTTTTTGTTTTATTATCATCTGTTTCGTAGCTTCTTCTTCTCACTCCCGATTCCTCTCAGCCGTCGTATCGCCGCCGTCTCGTAACCGTCTGTCATAGGTAAGTTTCTACTGCTCCACCTCTGTGTTTGATAATTTGTTGTTGCTATCTTTGAAATCTCCTGCTCAATTTTATTGATCTGCTTCGAAAATCTATGAAAATGTATGGATAGTTTAGTAAAAGGTTCGTGATTGTACTCTGCTCTTTAGATTTCTAGGTCGCATGATGATGCAAATATTGAATTGAGATTTGTTGAGCTTTTAGTGATGTTTCTGTGGTTAAGTGTGTATTGAAGTGAGAAAATGGGGGACAAGAGGAAGAAGACGTTCATGTTCATCCGTCTGGTCTCAGCTGCTGGAACTGGGTTCTTCTATGTGAAGAGGAAGAGTAGCAAGGGTCTTCTTGAGAAGCTTGAGTTCCGCAAGTACGATCCTCGTGTCAACCGCCATGTCCTCTTCACTGAGCAGAAGATGAAGTGATTCAAAACTCGCTTCTTGTTTCTTTCTGTTGTGTGTGTTTCATTGCTTTCGAAGAGCCCCATAATAAATCTCTCTGAGTAGTTTACACTTATCAATCAAATAAGTTCTCAAGCTAACTTGGGGTTTAGACTCTGCAAGTTCCAGTTTTGAGGATGCATAAAGATAGTGTGTCTCTTTGATGGTGTCTACCTTTGATCGTAGTTTACATTTACATTACTCAGGGTCTACAAAACCTAGAGCACCTTGGAGATTCTCCGAGATGATTCAGGAGACTAGGCTCAGTGTTTTTTTTTTTAAGACAAAACTGATTCAAACATAGAATAATCTTCTTGAGTGTTGTTGAGTTCACTAGAAAATATCTAAACAAGTTCCAGTTCGGGTTGCTTTATCTCCAGGGCGGTACAGTCAAGAGTCAACTTCTCCCCTCTGTTACCAGAAAATCATGAACCAATACCTGCCAATCTGTGTTGAAAATACAAAGTTGTAGGCAAATCTTCACCAAGGTGAGGTGTTTTAGGTTCGAGTATGTCTCAAGATTGACTGGCAAGTGGCAACATCTCTGGATAGGAGTTGGAGAACATAGAAGCACACAGAAGAGAAGCGTATAACATTAAATCAAAAAAACTCTAAGAAGGGGAAAATTTGGAGATGGTATCTTCCGTGAAACACACGCATAAGTAAAGTCCTTTCAGTCATCACTTTAGTCATTTAGCCTTTTTTTTTAATTAATTAACTACCAGAGAGAAAAAAACAAAAAGAGAGAAAAAAGGACAAGACTTTCCAACCTTTATAGATTGCGTCTCTGGCTGGCTAAGGAATCTATCTGTCGGCTTAAACAGATTGAATCACTTTGGTTCTTGAGTTTTGATCAGCTCGACGATTACGATGCAAGATTCTTCTCCTTCTTCTCGGGTAAACTCTAAATCTTGGTTACTCACTAAAAAACGATCTGGGTGTATATAAAGATTTGAATTTTATCAGGTTAAAGAAGATGTCACCAGATCTCAACCAAATAAAACCCAATCGGATGCTTCAATCCACAAACTCCCCAACCCTATGCCTATAGGAATCTTGAGGAACCTGAGTCTGAAAAGGAAAGCTTCTCTACCAAACTACGAGAAGAGATTGCTACTTAGTCCAACTGTGTCAGAAACCTCTGAAAAGCCTAATAGCTCCGTTGCTTCTTTGCCTTATTGGAAAAGATGCTTGTCACTTCCTTCTTCTGCAAATGCTGCTAATAAGTTGTCTCTGGCTACATCTACACCTCCTGTTGTGCATACTGACCAATCTACATCTAATGTAAGTAGAGAAGTTTATAGTGTGCAGAAAGATGGCTGGATCTGAGATTTCTATAAATATTTTTTAAAACAATTTGGGGGTCTATTTCTATGTAAAAGGACTTCCAAAAAATTTGGAGCCAAGATCAATGTTTTTTGGAGCTGTGCTCAGATTCAGCCCTGCTAGAAAGTTTTGATTTTTTCTTTATGTCAAGGTTAAAATGTTGGAGTTTGTTTTTTGTTGCAGAGGGATGGTGCATCAGTTTCAAGATCATTGTCCATGCCTGGGAGAAACAAAGTCATTGTACGAGCTGTCTCTTTTGACAATACAAACAAACATGTTTCCAATGAAGCAAGTGGTAGTGGTATGTACTAATTTTCATTTGTTTTTCTTTTGCTGGATTCATGGGGATGAAGAGTGTTGAATGTTGATATGAGGAATAGATTGATTCATGTGTGCCTTCTTCATTAGGAGATGAAATCACTCCGGTTACTGCGGAAGAAACTGAAGAAGAGATCCCTGAAGAAGAAGCGGTGTGCAGGATTTGTCTTGACGTCTGCGAGGAAGGCAACACGCTGAAAATGGAATGCAGCTGCAAAGGTGACCTCAGGCTCGTCCATGAGCACTGTGCCATTAAGTGGTTTAGTACAAAGGGAACCCGAATCTGCGACGTTTGCAGACAAGAAGTCAGAAACTTGCCGGTGATTCTGCTTCGTGTCCCAACAATCAATCAGCTTACCACTAGACGAGAACTCACTCAGCAGAATCCTCAGCCACAAAGCATTAGGTAATATTCAGAACTCACTCCAAAAAGGGTCTTATCCTTTTCAGAAACACTAACAGTTGATGATAAATGTTGCAGTGTGGGGCAAGAGTTTGTAGTGCTTGTACTCATCAGCACAGTCTGCTACTTCTTCTTCCTTGAACATTTACTGGTAATGCTTGTTTTCTTCAACACAGACTAACTTTTGTGGTATTTCATCATAAAGATTTTATCTTTCATTACATAATATGACATGGATTCTTCTATGTTCTGTAGATTCGTGACTTGAAATCACAGGCCATCTTTGTGGCAGCGCCATTTTCATTCACCTTAGCTCTCTTAGCCTCAACATTTGCCGTCGTCCTCGGTATAAGACTGCTCCCTTTTTTAATCCATCCTGACACAAATCATGTAAATTTGTTAACTTTTATTATCTTATCCCAAACTTGTAGCTATTAGAGAATACATGTGGACATACGCAGCTCTTGAGTTTGCACTAGTGGCCTTGCTTGTTCATCTGTTATATGTTACAGTAAGTAAATATAAGCTTTGAACTACTTAGAACATTTAATCTCAGTCATACATTGAAAACACATTCTCATGGTAAAGATCTTTTGTTTCAGTTTGGTATTCCGGTTGTCTACTCAATGCTTTTTGCGGGGATTCTTGGTTTCGGGATGGCAATGTGCTTAAACCAGCTGTACGTTTGCTATGCTTCTCGGCTTGTGCGAGTTCCACAGAACCGGAACTTAGTATAAAGAAAGTCTCTTCCCTTTTTTGTAGTTCCTTTTGTTCTCCCTTGAAAGCTCGTATATGAAAGTGTATATTGCTGGATAGAAAGATTCACCTGAAACAGTAAAAGATCTGTAGATGTATATGGGTTCTTTGTACGAAGCAATATGAGTTTTGTGGGACTACAATGAAAAAGTGTGAAGATACATCAACTGAAAGAGCTGTTATGAATGAGATCAGTAACTTCTTTGTGAAATGGAGTCTCTAGGCTTAAAAGTATTTTGCAAATTTATGACATGTAGTTGTTATCTTTTTATTCAGACTTCGTTAAAAAGTAACGTCCTTTATGGACAGTGTAAAAAGGGGCGTTCCGAGAATCGAACTCGGGACCTCTCGCACCCAAAGCGAGAATCATACCACTAGACCAAACGCCCTTGGTTGGTGGATTTAACATTACTTCATTTCTATACTTTAACTAACCTCAAACGGAAAACAACAAACCAAGACAGCTTCATGGTGATGCTAATATTACAAAAGTGAAAATAAAGATAAAGCAAGAAGCACAATTAAGCGAAAAGGTTCACCTAATTGATTCCACAGTCTCTGGTAAACTTGAACCGAGGGTAAAGACTTATTATCATGCAAGTTAACTTCTTAACCCAAAACAGAAAGCTACACATTGCACAAATTGCAAAGTCTATTTCTACTAACTAGGAAAGAAAAACCAAACCTCCCTACCAGAATTAGACAAATTTCCGCCCAAGTTACGGGACAATGCAGCTATATCTAGCTTAACATATAGCCCTAAGAATTTCCTTTCTTTCTCCAGTTAACCAAAATGGAGAAACTTTATGTGAGATTCCTAGCTCACATTTTAGGATCATTTTCCTCACATTGATGCTTATTTCCACTTTTTCCTTGAAGACTTAGAATGTACCGGAAGAGCACTATCGAATCACTAGGGGGGTGTATTCAACTAAGATTTTCAAGTGATTTGTATTAAAATGACAAATCCACTGTTATTCAAACACGGATTTTAAAAAACACTTTAAAATCTAGTGTTATTGAACTTGTCATTTCATAAAACACTCTGAAATCCACTGTTATTGAACAAAATTTAAGTTGAAGATTTTAGAGTATTTTAATTGTTTCTAGAGTGTTTGAGGGGAGTTCTTTAGTTATAAAAATAAAAATCCAAATCTCACTGTTTTAGATGAGATTCTAGAGTGTTTTAACAAAAATCACACCAAATTCTCTAATTCTCCTGCAATCATCTACAAACTCATTAAAAATCAAATTACTTCAAATGTCAAATTCAATACACCCCCCTAAGTATTCATTCAGATTCTTCCCCGTTTGCTTCATCAATTTAGTTACAGAAAAAGGACTTTAGAATGATGATGATTTGTTTGAAGCTGTCGATAATGTCTAGCTTTAACCTATTTCAGGTTCATTAATTTTTATTTCATATAAAATGGAATCCATGAGGTAAGATGTCATATTCCCTTTTTGACTACAGTAAGAAGCTGTATTCTCAATTCATTTTGGCGATAAAAATATCTCATAAATGGACTAATGATCATGAACAAGCTTAACTTATTTTTTCAAATTTTAAAGTATGTCATTTGGGTATGAAGATTTAAACATGATTCATGTCCACAACAAAGACAATTGATGTCAAACACAAATGCAATGATATTAGATGAATGCAATGATGTTAGATGAAATCCATGCCCAATATTGGATGAATCTTTTTAAAAATCACTAAAGTAATCTATTATATACACTGCAAATTTCTTGATAATTCTTAAGAAACAAAAGTTTTTAAAATATTCAAAATTCAATAATATGAGATTGTGTAGTCATACTAACTCGATCATAGATTAATGGTCATACATAATTGTACTATATCTGCATAAGGTAACAAAATTTTGGTTTTTACTCTTAAAAACAAATGGATAACAAAAATGTAATAACGTGAATTATTTATTTATTTTTTTTAACACTTTTAGTTTCGATAACCAGATATGTTCAGTATTGATTATTAATAATATCTCCATCGCATAAATCCCATCATACAACTAAGGATGGTACATAAAATTGACCAAATAAAAGTTACCCACACGAGTATGCTTTCATTCAAGGAAAGCTGTGTAACCGCACAATGTTGTAGCACATTTTTTCCTTGACAGTATCTTATTAGTATTCCGGTCCGAACTGTGGAACAGGAACGTTTTGTGGTATGACATTGTAAGCTTCTTAAGGTAGTAGCAGTATCCTCCATCACCTGCGATTAGGACAATGAACGTGAATTATTTATAGCACATGGTTTTATTTGAATCTTGAAAATATTCATAATTTGATAGAAAATATAGTAACATAATATTTATTCAATTTCTCTAATTTTCTTTTGCATAGGTGTTTGTTATCAACACTCACAAGAACAATTACTTATCATGTCAAAACAAGTTGTGGGAAAATGCAATTGATTCTAGCTCAACACAACCTCTAAGAACTCCATATCTTTCTCCGGTTAACTGGAATGCAAGAACATAATGTGAGACATGTTTCATATCCACAACAAAGATAATTGAGTCAGTCACACAGGACATGATATAAAATGGAAAGTCAGGCCCGCTGTTAGATATATCTTTTCAAAGATTACTAAATCATCTATTATACACATTATGATTTTTCTGACAATTTCGAAGAAACTGAAGTTCTTTGGAATATTATCTTCATTAAACATTTAAGTGAAGGTTGTGTATCCATACTACCTTGGTCATATATGGTCATAGATAATTGTACTATATCTATTCTAGATAACTAAAAGTTGGTTAACTTGATAAAACAATGGATAACACAAACATAAATAAAGTGATTTTTCTATCGTAATTGGTTTTATTTGAATATTGAAAGTGTTTATAATTTGATTGAAAAAGAGTATTCAAGTCTAGAGTGTTTTGTAATTATTTTTGTATAGACTACATTTATAACAACATCCTCCTTCCATTTAACAAACTACCATCTTTTCTAATTCACAGATTTTCATTTGATGTTGTTGAATCAATTCATAAAATAAAATATTTATCTCTTGGATAACTCGTTTTCTTTGATGTTGAAGATGCCAAATTCGATTGGTTTTGACAACAAAAATAAATATGTTGAGGTAAAGGTTTTTGAAGACATGCCAAACTATTTCAAACCAACATTGAAAATTTGACGGCGAGAGAGATTCAAGAGTGACGGTGAGAGAGACAAGCTCGTGATATTAGGTTTAGGTTTGTAGTTTGTGAAATTTATTAGGAGTATAAATTTTACAGTTTTACTTAAACCATCTCCATCGAGATGATTCAATTTGGTTCAGTTGACTGGTTTTAAAAATTAAACCTAAATTTATAAAACTCATCAAGATGAACCATTCAGATGACTTGTAATTTTAAGTCTAAACGAACAATAATTTCATCTCCATCCAGATGGTCCTCATATGTGAAAAGTTGTTGCACGTTTGAGTACAAGTATATGTTTTAAGATTCAATTTGATTAGTTGGGAAACGGATGCTTGTGTTGTTTTTCTTATTGTGAGAATAACCCAAAAGACATATAGTTAGTAAGCATGCATGTGGCTTCATGACCATGATGTATGATCATATTTTTGAGTGTTTAGTTCTCGTTATTTGCAAAATATTGCTGATTGTTTTTCTTTCCACTTTGATAGGTCATGGTGAACCAAAGAAAACCTTCACATATATATTTGAGACAAACCACACATGACAATGCATTCCTCATAAGTTTTTGATGATCTTAATTATACTTAGAAAAACTTGTATCTATCTTTAATATTGAAGAGATTATCCTGGTTGTAGTGGGATGCCTACTATAAATAGTAAGCTCAAATTCTTTTATTCTATATTGATGTGTGTTTTGACTCATATTTTCAGTTTACTGGTCTTTTTTTTATAAGTATGTGAATTCATTAAAATGAAGCAGATTGTACTTTTACAAAGGTTGAGCGGTTAAACCAATCATTGCCAAAAAAAGTGAAAAAACAACGATAGGTTTCAGAAGTTACTAAACTAGTTACTAACAGATGATCACTAGGTAGAGTGTTTCAACCAGTGTCCGAGGAGTCTCTGGAATTTCTTGTGGTTCTTCCTTGTATGATCTTGAAGCATCCTTGGGGGGGGGGGGGGGGGGGGGGGGTTGAGGGGGGTCGAGGTTGGTGAAGAGTGAAGTCTTGCATTTCTCTCAAACCAAATTTTGTAGATCGTTGTTTGGATAACCAGTAGACGAAGCGTAGTAAGGCAGGTTGTGTCCTTGATGTCTGACCATTCGAGAAAGGCAGTCCAAGTATGAAACATGACAGGGCAGGTTGAATTACTGGTCCTTTCTTTCTTTCTTTTTCGGTTTCTTTTGTAGTCGAGACTGAAACAAACATTAATCTGAAAGTTAGTTACGTGATCTAGTAATTTCGTTTGTAGTATACAACAAGGATAGAACTTAGTTACTCCACTCTTTAGGATCAATCAAAGTGACACATAGATTATTAATTAAAAAACAATAAATTAAATAAAAAATAGCTACAAAAAATAAAAACGCTAATTTTAACGACGCTAACGCTTCCAGCTAAACCCTAAATCATAAATCTTAAATTCTAAACCCTATACCCTAAATTTTAAACCCAAATCCAAACCTCTAAACCCAAAACCTATACCCTAAACCATAATCCTAGACCCTAAACCCAAATTATATACCCTAACCCAAAAACTAGACTATAAACCTAAACTCTATACCCTAAAACCCAAGTCCTAGACCCTAAACCGAAACCGTAAATCTTAAACCCAAATTATATACCCTAAACCCAAAACCTTAACCATAAGTCCAAACGGTAAATCCTAAACCCAAACTGTAAATCCTAAACCCAAAACCTATACCCTAAACCCAAATCCTAGACCTAAAACCCAAAACGGTAAACTCTAAATCCAAACCCCAAACTTAGATGCTATAGGGTTTGGGTTAAGGTTTATGGTCTAAGACTTGGGTTTAGGGTATAGGGTTTAGGTTTATAGTATATTTTTGGGTTTAAGGTATATAATTTGGGTTTAGGGTTTAAGATTAGGGTTTAGGGTATAGGGTTTGGGTTTAGGGGTTTGGATTTGGATTTGGGTTTAGAATTTTGATATAGGGTTTAGAATTTAAGATTTAGGGTTTAGAGTTTTGCTGGAAGCGTTAGCGTCGTTAAAATTAGCGTTTTTATTTTTTGTAGCTATTTTTTATTTAATTTAATGTTTTTTAATTAATAATCTATGTCTCATACAACAACATGCTGATTATATAGTTAAATACATTGACGTGAGACCATGTCTTAAGTCTACTACATACCATCAAAACAGGTAAATACAAACGAAAAAAAAAACAATATTAAAACATAGATTTAATCATTAATAAAACAAGAAGTTGGCTGAATCAAGTCCAACAAAAACCATATTTAAAAACAACTAACCAATCAAAAACTCGTTAAAGAGAGACACTTCTCATCTGCCAATTCATCTCCTCTTCATTATCATCTCATCTTCCGTGGACTCACCATCGGATCTTAAGGACACAAAGAAGAATGGGTGGGATGTGCATGTCTTCGTGTTGTAGTGGTGGTGGTGGTGGTGGCGACGATGGTTCTAGTTTACTATTACATCTCCTCATCATGGTGGTCGTCTGCCTCTCTGTCATGGCTGTCTGCACCTCCAACGAACGCCGTACATCCGTTCGTGTTGCCCGGTGCCGTTGACCAACCATCTATGTATATCAGATCACACCAACTCTACAGAAAAAGATTACTTCGGATCCTTTTCTCTTATACATACATGTATGTGTTTTGGTTCTTGATTAGTGTATGAATAAGGTATTTGGTTTTGGTTCTTTGACTATGGTTTTGTCCTCTCTTGTTAACAAATTAGATTGGTCAGAATGATATAAAATCACATATTCTCAACCGAGTTTTCACCATACAACAAACTATGTGGGTAAAATTGAAATAACGTCAAATATGCGGGGCGTTTTTGAAAGTTGACCTTCTTTCTTTGTGTTTGGTGATGAAGAAGAAGATCACATATCATCAGAACACTGTTCTGCGTCTTTTGAATAATTTTTCTTCATAGAAACAGCATTGTACTGAGTTATAAAGAATGTCTCTTTGTTCTTCCTTCAACGTATTCACTTCCTAGTTCCTACTCAGCATAGAGGCAAGAGACGCTGAAAAAGTTGCAAGACGCTAATGTGTGGTTCTCAGTTAGATAGATGCTCTGGAAGAGTCTGCGGAGGATCTAGGCTTAGGTATCGACGTTCCTTGTGTTGGAGAAGCTGCTGAGTATGGGAAGAGAAGTATGTTGATTCTTGATTCAGAGACGGGATAGTGTAGTGAAGAGAAGGGGGTCAAGAGCTCGTCGAACAGTTCTTCTTGCGAGGAAGTTTCATGCAAAATGAATTTTGACCTGTGTAGTATGTAACTGATGAGATTATAAAAATGATGTATCTGTAAATTTGAGACATTCGTAGATCCAAACAACCATAGAAAACACACATTGCAACTAATATATTGCCTGAGTTTTCAACAGATCTTTGAAAACATATAAATCCAGGTAGGGTTTTCCCCTGGATCGAGAGTATATTATACATGACAATATAACAATATAAGAACAACAAACAAATCGAATCATGAAGAAGACAAATGTATGTTCTGCTTTTGTGACCAATCAATCTTTCTTTAGTCCCTTTTTGTTATATAACCGATCATCAATCTTTGCCACTGTTTTTTTTTATAGCAACAAGAAGTTCTTGCTCGCTTGCTGGTGGCAATAAGTGAATTATCTTTCGTTTTGTCATTGAGGAAGAACGGGAGGTGCGACCGCTCTAGTGTTGTAAGATCTACAATGTCCACATTTCTGTCCGATTATGTGGAAGTATACTTGTGTTGTGTCGTTACAGTCATTGCATAGTATCCAAACCTGTTAATGCCAATGAATCTTGTCAGTAATCTTTCAATTTCGAGTGACATAGAAAAAAAAGAAACTTATGTACCTTCTTGTCACGGTAATCTGAAGGCATAGAAATGGCTTCGACCTAAGAAAACCAATGAATAGAATTTGAGATTTAATGTACTTAAAAACAAAGATTCAACAATGGATTTTTATACTAACCTCTTCATCCATCCTCTGCCATGTTTTGGACATATCAATCACTGACCTCGAGCAAATCGGACAACAAAATCTACATCAAACAGAAAACACACACACATTCAAGATTTAAACAGAGAGACAAATAACCAACAAGAAAAAGAGTGTATTTACTTGTCACGTTTGAGCATCTCATGGTAGCAATCACAGTGCATTGTGTGTCCGCATTTCATCACTGTAGTTTCTTTAAGGGAGTCAAACAGATACTGCATCAACAAAAGCATACTATATGATTTTCTGAAAATGTTCGGCCATAAAGAAGTTAAAAGCCTCAAGGTTCTTAAACACACACATACAGTAGTACCTCGTAACAAATGGGACAGTGATGTCGCATTGAATCCTCCACGCAGCGGTGGTTGTTGCGCAGACCAATCCCATAACAAGATCCTAATAGCAAGAAAATGGATCATTCAACACTTGTTTTTTTTTTTTTTTTTGTGTGTCTGAAACTGAAGATGAATAAGATAGCATACCACACTTCTTGCAATGGAAAAAGTTCTCACGCCCACCAACTCTGCAACACGCAGAAATAAAATGCCATTCATCACACAACTCTCAAAATAAAGAGGAACATAAGAAAGGTTCTCACCTACAGATTCCACAGTCATCACAATGGAACTGTTCTTTTTCAGTCTTGAAACAGGACAAAAAGGAGCAATGATTAGAATCAAAAACCTAGAAAGGAAGAGGATTCAAATCAAAACTTGTTTACATTATCATCATAGAACTTGCAGATATTGCAAAAGTATTCTCCCATGTTGACACCACAGTTGGAGCATACTTGAGCTACCTGATAGAAACATTGAGTGATCATCTCATAAGAATAGTTATAGTGATGAGAATAGTTAGTTACCGGCTGCTCTGTATCGCAAACCGAACAAATCACCTGAAAAAAGAAAGAAACCGCCATAAGATGCAACAAAATTAGAGAGAAAAATACGAACTTGCTGTGATCACATGGTTCAATTAAGAGAATCGGATCGTGTACATGTTTAACGTCTTGACGAACAAGCTCATGACGGTCGAAAATATTCCGCAAAGTGCTCTGTTTTAACAAAGGAAGGATGGTCTTTTTTTTTACGGTTAGGACATAACAGAAAAAGTAATTTCGGACAGTAAGTTGAGAATATTACAGTGGTCTCGTTATGACAATGGCGACAAGGGAAGACTTCGTTGCAACAAGGAGCTCTGATTTGGCATCTCCTCCTGTAATGCTCACACCTAACATACATGGTGGAAGAGAAACGATCTTAATATTGATCAGAAACAGTTTCAAATTGACACAATTGAGAATTATCAAAGTTTCTGGATCGAGACAGATCTTATTGTTTCAGGCCAAAAATAGAAACTTTTCGAAAACCCATGAATCAGATGTGGAAAAAGGAAGAGACTTTGTGAAAAGTGCCCCATGAATCAGATCAGGAAACATTGATCTGATCAAACAGAGTAAAAGAGAGGAGAAACAGAGGAGATCTTTAATTTACCCGAAACCCATGATGCCAAAATGAAGGCGATCATTGGGTGAATCTTCCATGAGAACAGGAGGAAACAGAGCCGATGGAGGGGGTCTCTCTCTCTCTCTCTCTATGACTCTATCCACTTTGCTTTTTTTACAATTCTTTTCTCTCTCTCCTCGTGAATGTTGTTGTTACTTGTTAGCTTGGGAGTTCGTGAGATTTGAAGCTTTAAAAGAACCGGAATAAATTAAAGATAAGGTGGAGGGATGACATGGCTACAAACCGTAGCAGAGAGTGCCTCTTTATTTGACCAATCACATTTCTTGATCGTTATCCTGCAGACAGTTTCTATTTATTATTTCTCAATGCTTTCTTTACTAATAATAAATCACCTATTTGTTTACTTACCCAGTTGTAGTTTTATGGACGGCTAAAGTTAGTGATTCCTGGTCCTCAAGGAAAGAGGCAAGTAGACATGTTTTGTCTGCTCTTGCATAAAATGGAATATCACATTCAGACAGGATCTGCTCAGCTTTAGATTCGCAACAAGGGCCAACAAGGACCAAAAGGCCACATGCACTTACACCTTGCTTGATTGATTGGTAAAAGAGAGAGAGTGAGAGGTAGAGTAACTTTAGTATCTGAAAGAAGAAGAAAGAAAAACAATTTGATACTCATTCACATATATACATAACTTGAATCCAATTTCTATGAGATCTTTACATGTTTTCTTTTTCTTATCAACTAACTATTTACAAAGTCTTGATTATTATTATCTGTACACTATCTTTCACAACCACAAAGAATCAAAGAACCCTTCCTCTTCCTCCTTCACATTGATATCTCCCAACCTCACCCTTTCAAGCAACTATTCTTGTTCAATCAGCCAGCTCCTATATACTAGAGACTCCTGTTTTGGATAGAGTTTTCGTTTCAGTGGAGGGAACTGTCCGAGTCAGGTATATGTTACCCTTTGAATCTTTCCTGCTGTACCTCTCCACCTCATTGCTCATCACTATGTTGCATTGTCTCCATGTCTCACACATCAAATCTACCCCAAAGTACCTTAAATGGTCTGATATGCTTCTTCCCATCACCGATCTGAAACAACAACACAAGCCACCAAATTATACTAGAATTCATGTCAAAACTGAATTGTATCCAGCTGAAAACATGAAATATAATACGATGTACTAAGTGAAACAAGTTATTTACTACCTGCAGCATGTAGTATCTTCACCAGTGTTGTCACAAACTTTCTCAACACCAAAACGAACAAGTTCCAAAACACTGAGGTCTCTCACCCACACCTGCAACCCCAAACACACTATTACCAAATGTTACACAAAGCTATTACTCTGATGAACATTTTTGTTACCTCTGTTGGGAAGTGGTGGTATGTTTTCCGAGGGAAATAATAGAAGTAAGGAGGCAGATGAGGAACAATATCATGGTCATGCGTGATCCTGAAGGTATTAGGCACAAGCAAACTGTAATAAGATGCAAAATCCGCATTCCCAATACGAGGTTGCCCAAACGTCATGACCTGTACGTTTTCTTCTCCTTCATTTACCTTGCAAAGTTACATCTCAACCCAAGTCATTTAACAACTTCAAAGAACATAACAATAACATATAAATAAAGTTAGTTTAAAGTCAAGGATGGTTACAACTAGGTCTAGCCCACAAAAGGCAGCCATGGCTCCTCCCATTGAATGACCAGTCACCATGATGGTGTTGATGTTCGTCCCATAGAACTTCTTCGCCAGTTTCACTGCACCCAAAACTGCAGGCCGAACGGTTGTATTGTGATAAGCAGTATAAAAGCCATGGTGAACCTGCCAATGTAGGACCATTGTTCAGAATATAAGAATCCAGATGATAAAAAAAAACTTGTTGGTTAAAGCGTTACCATTGCATCTGGCATATCAGGGTAATTCAGATCAAGCTGTTTCCAGAACAAGTCTGAGATCCAATTTTGTATGCTGCACAAATTTTGGCTTAATCAACCAAAATTAAAAAAAAAAGGTGTACCTTCTAGATTACAATAACAAGAGCCATACCTGTGTTCTTGAGTTCCCCGGAATGCAATAATGATAGCATTCAAATCCTTTGCCACACCAACATATGCCTGTTGTTGTAACAATTTAAATGAACTGATATTCATAAAAGAAAAGGATGTCCTCATAAAGCTAAAGATACAGTGGCAGACCTGTAGGCAGTACTCAATGTCAACTATGATTTCTATGACTTGGAAACCCTGCAACCATATTAGAATACACAACTGAAGCTACTAGTAGCTTTTACACATACCTGTGGCTTTAAACAGTGGAAATGTTATTATACCTTTGTCAACCCATTGCATCTTTCGCAGGTCCAAGTGAAGAGTTGTGCCAAATCAGACATATACACCTGCGTGCATATATAAACTTGATTCATCAACCTGATGTACTTACTTGCATAATCTCTCTAGTAGTGCTAGTAACGATATATTAAAAATATGACGATTATTACACATGTAGCATTAACTCCTGGAGTCCTGGTTACCTTGCAGATAATATTAGAGATAATGTAGTAATTTGGTATCAGCTTACCGCAGAAGTATACTCCACAAGTGTTAAGGCAAGTGTATGGTTGTAAACAGGTCGTCCATCATAGCTCTTCAACTTGAGAACTTCAACTAGAAGAGAGAAGCTCACACCATAAATTTCACAATTTTTTCAAGCTTATTGTCTTGATTAGACTTAAAGAGGCAGAATCAAAAAGGAAAGATTAGTTCCATTTATTACCTCTTCCACGTGAAAAGAAAAGAAGACAAGCAATAAGTGCCAGCAAGGACAAGAACCATCTCTTTTGTCCCATGTTCTTCTACAAGAAGATGACAATAAACACAACGCACATCATCTCTCTGTTCATCAACCAATAATAAGAGTAAACTTGAGCTAACCAAAGCAGTTGAAGGATAAACCAGACAGAAACTGAGGATCAACGCAAGCGAACCAAATCCTCAAGCCACCTATTTGGATATACGTTTTAGATAATCCTCGGCTGAATATTTATATATCCAAAGAAGAAACTTCGATGAAATACGAATATTCGTTTTTTTCTTCTCTAATTTCCAGTTTCGTCCTTTACACGCAACGCCGAAGAAGACTCGTGCTGGTTAATATTAAGGGTATTATCGGAACTAGACATGTATTTTGACCGATGAAGGCCGTTTCCAGACTCTACAAGAGACGCTTTGTCCTCCGGTGGGTTCGCAATCATGTAAAGCCACATATTACAATATTACATTCATCCAAACAAACACATGATTTTGATATAGCTATATACTTTGAAATTAAAACTATTTCGTTACCATACAATATCCCATTTACATTTTTTCATATTTGAATCAAATATCTATGTGGTGGTCATGGTATAAAAAAAATGTAATCTGGTTTTTCATTTTTTCTGCTACATACTATCAACCTACAACCTATTTACAAAGTCTTGATTATATGTATCTATACACTTTCTTTCTTTCTCCAACACCGGAATCTCCTTTTGAAGCAAGCTTTGCTTGACCAAGACTTGAATCAACGATTCCTATAGACTAAAGATCCCCATTTTCGATAAGAGATTCTGTTTTGTTACCGTTGGTGGAAGGAACATTCCGCGACATGATTAGATTACCCTTTGAATCCTTCTTGCTGAATCTATCCATCTCATGGCTCATCACTATTGAGCATTGTCTCCAAGTCTCACAATGCAACTCTACCCCAAAGTACCTTAGATGGTCTGAAATGCTATTGCCCTTCACCGACCTGAAACAACAAGAACCAACAGTTATAATGGAAGCGTGTAATAAATGTCTGGTAACTAAGCTAAAACATGAAACATGAGACTTGTTGTAATGATTTCTGAAACAACCTAAGGTTCTATTTGCGGGTTTGTTCTTGCTAGTGTAGGTTGTTTATTGCGGAGTGGAATTGTATCACCAACTTTTTTTAGAGGGATTGATAGTTACCTGCTGCATGTTGGATCTTCACCGGTGTTGTCACAAACTTTCTCCACACTATGATTCAAAGAACTGACATCTCTTAGCCACACCTGCAAGCCGAAACACACCATTACATCTTTCATCGGTTCCTCCACACAGCTTATAAACCAATAGGAGAAATTACACTCAAGACATTGGAAACATCACCCGAGTAGTCCAGTTTTTCTTTTCATGAAATAGCTTTAAATTTTTAAAAATATCATTCTTAAGAACATCCAGTGGACTGAGGAAACGATGTTACCTCTGTTGGGAAGTGGTGGTATGTTTTTTGAGGAAAATGGTTGTAGTAAGGAGGCAGATGAGGAACAATATCATGGTCATGCGTGATCCGAAAGGTGTTAGGCACAAGCAAACTGTAGTAAGATGCAAAAGCTGCATTCCCAACACGAGGTTGCCCAAATGTCATGACCTGCACGTTTTCTTCTCCTCCATTTACCTGAGATTTAATTCCAAAATCAAAGTGAATGAACAAGTTCAAAGGATGTAACAATAAAGTTTAGTTAGAGGCAAATATGATTACTACTAGGTCTAGCCCACAAAAGGTTGCCATGGCTCCTCCCATTGAATGACCAGTCACCATAATGTTGATGTTCGGACCATAGGATTTCTTCGCTCGTTTTACTGCACCCAACACTGCAGGCCGTACAGTTGTATTATGATAAGCACTGTAAAAGCCATGGTGAACCTGCCAGTGTAGACTACTATTACAAATTCCACCTTACTACATTGAAAGTCTCGATGGAAAAAGTTTGAAGTTAAAGCGTACCATTGCATCTGACATGTCAGGGTAATTCAGATCGAGTTGTTTCCAGAACAGGTCTGAGACCCAGTTTTGTATGCTACACAAGTTTTTGGTTGATTAAGCAATGAGCCAAGTTTAGGCAAAAGGTGTACATTAAAGATTACAGTTACGAGAACCATACCTGTGTTCTTGAGTTCCCCGGAACGCAATTATGATAGCATTCAAGTCTTTTGCCACCCCAACATATGCCTGAGGTAACACGTAATGATATTAATAGTTGATCAGTGAAGGACATTATGTCCATATGTAGCTTATGATACCACGGCAGACCTGTAGGCAGTGCTCAACGTCAAATATTATCTCTATCACTTGGAAACCCTGCACCAATGCCCAATTGGAGCTATTAGCTTTTGATATAATGTGGGCCTGTGGCTTCAAACAGTGATTTTGCCTCAATATTTGTTATACCTTTGTAAAACCATTGCATCTTTTGCACGTCCAGTTGAAGAGTTCTGACAAGTCAGACATATAGACCTGCATAAATATATATAACCATTGAATCTCTTCTCTAGTAGTGCTAACAAGAGTGCCAACAACGATAAATGAAAACATAATGACAAAGTGTTGCACGTCTAGTTCCTTCTAGCCTAGAGAATATTAGAGATAAATGGCAAGCATTGTGCAGGGGAATAACGTAAACAGTAGATTAAAGGTCTTTTTTTTTTTTATCACTGGAGTAGCTACCATGTTAGCTTACCGCAGAAGCATACTCCACAAGTGTCATGGTAAGAGTATGGTTGTAAAGAGGTGGACCATCATCGCTCTTCAACTTGAGAACTACAAATACAAGAAAGAACTTGACCATAAAAATTCACTTTTTCAGTCTCTTGATCTAGTTATAGCCTCACGGCTCATAAAACAAGTACATATAAGAATGTCGGTATCATAAAGCTTTTGAAATCAATGTTTTGATATCTTCATGGTTACTTATGCATCAGGTTGATTTTTCTTTTTCACTTAAAAGAAAACATGTAACTATCCCTTAATGAACCATCACTATTCCAGTGGAGTAAATTAACTTTACATATATATTTTGGTTTATATTTTTCCAAAGAAGCTATCAATACACCTAAGTTCCAAAGCTCATTATCTTAACCAGACTCAGCTGAAAACTTAAATTTCTTAGAATAGAAAGAGACATCATTATAGAAGTTTATTTAATCAAAAAACACCTGTTCCACTTGAAAAGGAAAGAAGAAAAGCAAAAATTGCCAGCAAGAAGACCCATCTCCACTGTCCCATCTTCTGCCAAGAAGGTGAACATTCATATATCAAAATCGATGAAAATTGACCAAAAATAGGTAAACAAAACCTTCTAATAAAGATAATTAAGTAATCAAAATCAGAAATTTAAAAACCCCGAGGATCAAATCAAGCGAAAGAAAGCTTACTTCTTTGACCACAATACGAAATTTCTCTCGTGATCGGAGATATTACCCAGCTATAACATTAACGGCGACAGATATATAGGATGGGAGAGCGTGATCTTGCGATGACGACGATTCGCTCAGATAGAAAGAGGAAGAAACGTGCGAAGAAATACGAATTTTTGTTTTTTTTAATTAAATCAAAATTCCACTTTCATCCTCCTTTATACGCAAAGGCGTTACTAGCGTGTTTCGCTCTTAATAAGGGTATTTCTGGAATTTAGCGGGACAAATGGATATATCGTCTGGTAGCTAAGCCCATGGGCCTTTTTAGCCCACTAGTGCAAATTAAAGTCCAAGGCGGGAGTTTCCGAACACTCAGGTGGCGGGAAATTCTTTTTTATAATGAAAAGCCACGTGGCACATCGGCGCCGGAAGATACGGTCGTTAAAGCGTTCGGGTCTTTGATTCTTTTTTTTTTTTTTTTTTTAATTTTTAATCGTTGCTTCCACATTAAAATTCACTTTTGATTTTGCTCTACCCACAAGAACCCTCGGCGTCCATGGCGAAAGCTTTGAAGAGCGAAGTTTCTTCAGACGAGGCTTACTCATCTGAGGAAGAGGCGCAAGTTAACGATCAGGTGAATGTGGAAGAAGATGATGATGAGGAGCTCCATGCCGTTGCTCGCTCAGCGGACTCCGACGAGGAAGCACCCGCATCTGACGACGAGGTTGTCCCTGTAGAAGACGACGCCAACGAGGTATCCTCTTCGATTTGAATATTCATTGTTGTTGACATGGAGCAGAATTAAGCTGCCAGACTTGAGAATTAAGCTGCCAGACTTTATAAACTTTATAAGTGTTTTATAAGCTCGATTTTATTGAAGAGAATAAGAAGAGAGAAAAAAATATTTTATTATATTGTGTACTGAGGTCACTTGTTTTTAAATACTTGTCCTCAGATCCACAATTAAATTAAGGAAACTATTCTCTCCTTATTTCTCTTACATCTTGAGATCTACTTTCTCTTTCTCTATGTTCTTCATGTTTTTCATTCTCCATAAATAAACTCTCAATAATTCTCTCATTCTAACATGGTATCAGAGCATTAAGCTCCTGAAACTCACAAAAGCTTCCGCAAATTTCTTTCTTTCCTTCTCAGATTATCTTCAAAATCTGTTGGATACATCCTTTTATCCACTGGTCCAAAGGTCTTTCAAAAGGGAAGAACCTCACCAGAACTCAAGATAGAGGAGTACCCTATTCTCTGGAACTCAAGAAAGCTTCAACCATATCAGGAAAAGCTTCTTCAAAGTCTAGTTTATCTCAAAATCAGTAGGAACAATCTATTGTCCACTGGTCCATATCTCTCCATGAGGGAGAACTCCAACATGGTGTTGTTTCCAGAGTACAAGAAGGCTAAGGAACAACATAAGAACCACAATATGCCAAGAAGAAGTGACTTGAATCAAGCCAGGAATGTAATCAAAGAGTTTGAGCATCCATCGATTCAAGGTCGAACCATGTATTCATCTGTCATTGGTGGTTCAAATGAAGAAGGAACATGGAGAAGTACTGATAGTGCAGCCAATACTGATGGTCCAGCAACCATGAGTGACCTACATTCCCTTATCCAAGCTTTTATCTCATTCAAGAAGGCTGGTACATACTCTCTTGACCCTAAACTCATCATTATAGATTCAGGAGCAAGCCATCACATGATTAGTGATAGAAACTTGATGAGTGATGTCCAGCCTGCCTCAGGGTATGTTCAAATAGCAAATGGTGATAAGATTAAGATAGAAGGGATAGGGAACCTGAGGTTGTTTGATAGGGAATCTACTGCCTTGTATATGCCTCAGTTTACATCAAACTTGCTATCTGTGAGAAAGGCTACTGTTGATCTGAGTTGTCAGGTTGTCTTCAGACCAGATGAGGTTGAATTTCAAGACTTAAAGACAGGCCAAGTGATTGGAAAGGGGCACGTTCACAATGAACTATATCATCTTCAGAAGACAGAGATGTCTAGACCATCCACTTCTCAGTGTTTGGCTAGTACATCCAGCGGGGTTGATAGCACACTATGGCATGCTAGGTTGGGACATCCTCATACAAGAGCCCTAAACTTGATGCTTCCAGGTGTGGTCTTCAAGAATGATGATTGTGAAGCTTGCATATTGGGGAAGCATTGTAGAACAGTCTTCTCACAGTCTAGCACCATCTATGAAAGATGTTTTGACCTAGTTCACTCTGATGTATGGACTGCTCCATGTGTGTCCAGAGAGAACCACAAATACTTTGTCACCTTCATTGATGAGAAATCCAAATACACTTGGGTGACACTGATTCCGTCTAAGGACAGGGTGTTTTATGCTTTCAAGAATTTCCAGACCTATATCTGCAACCATTTCAATGCCAAGATGAAAATTCTAAGGTCAGATAATGGTGGAGAGTATACAAGTCATGCATTTAAGCAATATCTTGCTCAACATGGGATAACTCATCAGACAAGCTGTCCTTACACTCCTCAACAGAATGAAGTTGCTGAGAGAAAGAACAGACATTTGATGGAAGTAGCAAGATCAATGATGTTCCACACCAATGTTCCAAAGAGATTTTGGAGTGATGTTGTGATGTCTGCTACTTATCTGATCAATAGAACTCCAACTAAAGTCCTCAACGACATGTCTCCTTTTGAGGTTCTAAATAAGACCAAACCATCTTTGGACCATTTGCGTGTGTTTGGATGCCTCTGTTTTGTGATGATACCTGGGGAGCTGAGGAACAAGCTTGATGCTAAAAGCTCAAAAGCTATGTTCATTGGTTACTCTCCAACTCAGAAGGGGTATAAGTGCTATGATCCAGAGTCAAGAAGGGTTCTTGTCTCGAGGGATGTGAAGTTTGCAGAATCTAGAGGCTATTATGATGGAAAGAGTTGGGATGAGCTCAAAGATCTTTCTCAATCAGCCTCAGATAGAGCAAATAACTTTAGGGGAGTAATGGAGAGCCTGGGAATCAGTATGCCCTCTTTACCAAGTGTGGAACGTGTCCCTGAAAATTTATCATCTACTGCAGCTGATAGTGTTGAGAGCACTCATCCTAATCATGAAGGGGGCAGTAGAAATGTTGAGCAGTCTACACAAGCTCAACCTGAAGAGAGCTCTGTAGCTCATGATCAAGATGAGATGCCATCAGAATCAGATGTTGAGACTCAAGTAGAGGCGCCAAGTGAAGGAAATGAAGCAGAACCTGAGCAGATACAACTTTTGAGAAGGAGTACAAGGATCAAGAATCACAGTGGATCAACACAGAAGTTTACTTCAATGCTGAAGCTGTAGCTCACCCAATAAGTGCAGTATGCTCCCTTGCTCAATATCCAGAAGATCATCAAGTCTTCATCAGTGAATTGGATCAGGAATACATTCCAAGAACATATGAAGAAGCTATGCAACACAAGGAATGGAGAGAATCTGTTGGAGATGAGATGAGAGCCATGATCAAGAATGATACATGATTTGAGACTGAACTTCCAAAAGGAAAGAAGGCAGTGACAAGCCGACTTCTCTACACTATCAAGTATGGAGCCAATGGAAAACCAGAAAGAAAGAAGACAAGACTGGTTGCAAGGGGATATACTCAAGTGTATGGTGAAGATTATCTAGACACTTTTGCACCAGTGGCCAAGCTTCACACTATAAGGATTCTCTTATCTCTTGCTGTCAATCTTGAGTGGGATTTATGGCAGATGGATGTGAAAAATGCCTTTCTTCAAGGAGAATTGGAGGATGAAGTCTACATGAGACCACATCCTGGTCTTGAGAACATGGTGAAGTCAGGAAATGTTCTCAGATTAAAGAAGGCAATTTATGGCTTGAAGCAATCTCCAAGGGCTTGGTACCATAAGTTGAGCACCACCCTCAATGGAAGAGGCTTTGTCAAGTCTGAAGCTGATCATACCCTATTCACCCTCACTAGCCAGCAAGGAATCATTGTCATTCTCATCTATGTTGATTGTGAGAGACAAGGTTTCACTTCTTAGATTTAGGTTAGGTCAAGAGAGATGAATGAGAATCGTGGGCTGAATCCCGTAAATAAACTTGAAGAATGAATATGATTTTATTGATGAGTTGAAAGATGATGAATACAAAGAAATGTATCTTGAGATGATTGCTAAAGAATACGTAATGCTTTTAATCTAGTACAAAAGTTGATATATGGAAAAAAGATCCCCCTTGTCTTTTATCTTCTCCATCTTTATATAGTCTAGGTTTCGTTGGCAACCCTTCAACTGTTCTCCTAGATATTTGGCTTCAATTACGGAGCTCGCTTTAGGCTCCTCTTGACCGAGTCTCTTAAGGTGTTAGCTCACTTTCTGTCGTGACCTCTGCTATGATGTCTCCCAGGTCCAGTCGTCAGCTCGGCTTTCAGCTCCCTTTGTTATGATGGGCTTATCGCAACCCACATGCTAGCTCACGCTTATCGGTACCTCACCTGAGGGTCATATTCGGGTCCAACAGTTGCCCCCAGCTTCCGAATAAAATCCTTTGTCTCGGAAGCTAGAATCTAGCTATCGATCTTATCTTTTCGTTAAGATAATGATTAGTTCTTATCCTATTTAGATTCAGCTTACTCGATCTAACGGTCTTTATTACGTTTGGCAGAATCTATGGTTCAGATGGAGAGGGTTTGAAATGACTTTTCCGAATCTCGAGAGGTGATGGGATATAAAGCGGTGAACATTAACTGCTAGCCTTCCACTTTCTCCACGCCTCCGTTCGGTTTTCAAGGTAACTTCTCTCTCTTTATTTTACTGCGATTTTTTTATCTTCCTCGTTACTTTTCTCTGCAAATTCTCTCCCAAACCTTGCAATCGATTTTCTCCTTAACCTTCCCATACTATGGATCATCCGAAAGAAGGTTCCGGGGAATCCGGGATGCCTCCCTCTGCTTCTGGAGCTAAACTACTGAAAGTTAAGCAAGAAATCGGAGCCAAGATGAGGAAGGGGAAAAAGACAGCCAGGGAGGCAATCGCGACCAGAGTTTCTAAACGGAAGAAGAAAGACGATTCTAGTGGGAGCAGTCCTCACTCGCCTTCGTTGCTGAAAAATCAAGACGTGGTTAACCTCATGGTTCAAGCTCTCGCCCAAAAGGAGCTTGGCCGTGCCTGTAATTCTGACGAAACCCCCGAGACCGCTCCGGAGGGTTGGTTCTGTTGCCATGAGAAGTACATCTCCAAGTCTCACTTGAGATTTCCTCTTCCGACCCTACTGCTTGATCTACTAGATCATTATCAGTTAGCCCTTTCCCAACTCTGTCCCTCGGTTATCCGGGTGATAAACGGCTTTATCACTAGGTCCAAAGAGGAGGGGGTTAGCGTCGGTCTTACCGAACTTATGAGCCTCTTTTCCCTGAAGGAAAGCGCCTCTAAGGAGGGTGGTACCGGGACCTACTACCTCCCTAGTCGTCCCAATCATGTTATCTTCAGATTCTCTAGTAGTGATGATGACTGGAGGAAGAAGTATTTTTACGTTAAAGTTGATCCTTCGACGGTTCCTGTGGGTCGGAACCTTAGGGTCACTTGGACTAATCCATCTGGTTAGGAATTCTAGGGATATTTTTTTTGTTTTATTCATTTATGGCCGAGTAACCTTTTGCTCTGATTTACTTGCAGAAATCGAAGATCCCCCGAAGCTCTCTACCAAGCTCACCAGGGCTCTATACCGCAAGTTGCAACAGAGTCCCTGTACCTGGGTGGCCTACACCACTTCTCGAATAAGTGCAGCCAGATTCCCAGATACCTACAACGCCTCTTTCCAAGATCCCATTCCTGCTGAGAACCTTGAGAGTGAGTTCTTGTCAGAACCTTTTCAATGATTTTATCGCTTTGAAGTTTTTAAACTTAAGGATTTCCATTGTTCCAGTTTCGGCAGGCGATTCGGTTGTATCGATCTCAACTGGTGCTAGTGCTTCGGGAACTGAAAAGTCTCAGCCAGGTGACATGACTCTGCGACCGTCATTCCGTTCTAGGGGTAACCCCTCTAAAGCTGCCAGTGCTTCTCGTGGAAGCGACAGGAACCAAGGAGGATCGTTCCTTATCTCAATGAAGGAAGTTTTGGACGACGGAGGATCCAAACCTGTTGTCGAGACTACTCCAACTGAGGTTGTAGCTCAGGATGCTGCTCCTCTCCCTGAGGTCCAGGTGCCGGAGGCTGACTACCAGGCTCCGAAGGGTACCTCTGAGATCGAGCCGTCGAGACACAAGAGGCCCAGGATCGATCAGGGCGGAGCTTCCATCCGTTCTTCTTCCTCGTCCTCTAGAGGAGGGACTGTTGGGTGGAGCTTTACCCATTCGAAGCCTGGGTCGATCCTGGATGACTCTTGGGGCCTAGCTGCGATAATGAGGCACCTGAAGAGCGTGGGATGTCCCCTTCCAGCGCTCAAGGACCTGACTAACCGAGATGAGTATCTCGATATTGCCCACTGTATGGGTCAGGTACGTGATCTCTATCTGTTATTTGTTTACATTCTTTGGAGACGATGATATATATATATATTTTCTTTGGATTTATTGCAGTTGGCTGGGGCTGTTAACAGGGCCCAGCTCAGGTTTGAGAATGCTCTGTGTGCTGCCCCCAATGCTGGTGAACTTGCTGAGGTTACCGAGATGGTTAAGGCAGCCAAAACCGATCTTGACCAAGCCCGGGTTCGAATTTCTGAACTCGAAGCCGAAGTGACGAGGCTAGGCTCGAAGGCCGATGCTCAGCAAGGAGAGATCGAGAGTCAAAAGCTCGATATCCAGGTGAAGAGCAGGAGGATCAATGATTTAGAGGCTGCTCGAAAGATAGCTGAGCATCAAGTACGTGAGCTCATTGCCTCATCCCGGGATAGCCAGAAGAACAAGGAAGCTGAAGTCAAGCTGGCTGTCAGGGAAGGGAAGAAAGAAGTCGCCGAAGCTTACGGCAAGATCCTGGTCTGTGTTAAGGAGAAGTTTGCTAGGAAGAAAGATGAGGTCGACGCTTTGGTGTACGCTCAGGAGCTCCAAGCTAATGCCGACCTCTTGAAGGATATGCTGAACAACAAGATCCAAAGCGTTGAAGAGGAGTACAACCAATTGGTGGCCTTATTACCAGAAGCGACAACTGCGTATGAGAAGGCTCAAGTCTCTGACTTCTCGGTCAGCAAGCTTCCTCTTCCCCAGATCTCGGAGAGTTCAGGTACTTTCGAGATTAACATGTTTAATCCATCCTTTTCTGGGGAGTATGGCTCTAATTTGGGTTTGATGGCTCCTGACTTAGCTCCAGTCGAGGCAGCAATAGGAGGTGACGGCAATGTGGTCGATGAGGGAGTTCCTGCCGGTGCTGGTGATCCGATTCAGGAAGAGAAGGAAGATTGAGAGCTACGGCTCTTTTAACTTTATGTTTTGTGTTTTTAAGACTTCGGCCTAAGGGCTTTGTTTCGTTATGTTTTGTGACTTAGTGCCTGAGGAGGCCTTTAAACCTTAACGCTTGCTGGATTTCAATAGCCTGGGGAGGTTTTTAAACCCTTTCTTATGTTTAAATCGTGGCTATTATTTCTGTTTTAAGTTTTTGAACTTAACCTCGTTTCATTTAATCATAGTGATTGCGAATCTCAGATGAGTTGTGTGCCGTCATCGTTGAGTCGGATTAGGACCTTTAGTCTTTATTTATGATAAGCATTTAGCTTAATGGATATTCGGTCGTGATAACCTTAAAGAGAAGTTCTTGATTTTAGCTCGGGGACCTGAGTCCGATTCGAAAGGTTCTGGGACCTGGTTGTTCAGGTTCGTAGGAACCTGGATTTAGATTCATAGGGACCTGAGTTAATTCGAAGGACTTCGAGGCCTTTGAAGTTTAACGGATGAAATTGAGGAATTTCAGGATTTTCCTGATTCTTTAGGATTTTAAGACCTTTCGATTTTGATAAGGGTTTCAAGACCTTTTGGTTTTGATTATGATTTTAGGACCTGGTTGATTGTTAAGGATTTTGCGGCCTTAACAGTTGTCAAGGATTTTAGGACCTTGTTGATTGTTAAGGATTTTGAGACCTTAGTTTATGTTAAGGATTTTAGGACCTTGCTGATTGTTAAGGATTTTAAGACCTTAGTTTATGTTAAGGATTTAGGACCTGATTGTTAAGGATTTTAAGACCTTGGTTTATGTTAAGGATTTTAAGACCTTTGGGTGTATTAAGGATTTAAGACCTTTGGGTGTATTAAGGATTTTAAGACCTTAGGTTCAGGTTTTTAGGGACCTGAATGTATTCGAGATTGTTGAGCTTAGGTCCCGATTTAGGGGGACCTAAATTTTCTTGGAGGGTTTTAAGACCTTTGATGTTTATGAAACTGAATCAATCGTTTTATTAATATCAGATATCAGAGAATACATGATTCAGATTATTTACACAGTAACTATTTTTAGGCTAAGTGTTCTTGGTAACACCTGCCCCTTTGGCTTAGGTGAGGAGGTTGGTGAGAAGAGGTTGGGGCTGCACTCATGACGGAGTTGCCTACGTACCCAGTCAAGGGATCAAGCCAAACGTAGTTCAGGGGTTTTAGGTACCTAATGATAGTATCTTTTGAGGTTCGTGGCATTCCACGATCGGATTTCAGGTACCCCGGTTCGTACCTTCTGGAGTTTGTAAACTCCGGGTCGTACTATGTGGATAATTCGGTAGGGTCCTTCCCAGTTGGTTCCTAACTTTCCAGCTCCCGGTTCCTTTGTTCCTTCGAACACTTTCCTAAGCACTAGGTCCCCTACGGCGAACTGTCGGGGCCTTACTTTGGAATTGTAGTGTCGTGCCATTGCTTGCTGATAATTTTGAATGCGAAGCAAGGCTTGGTCTCGTCTTTCCTCGATCAAGTCGAGGCTATCCATCAGGAGCTGGTTATTAGCTGCGGGATTTGAGGTGCAGAGCTCCCGTCTGAGGCTACCTGCGGTGGTTTCTGCTGGGACGACAGCTTCCATCCCGTAAGCTAAGGAGAAGGGAGTTTCCTCTGTAGCTTTTCGTGGGGTGGTTCGGCAGGCCCATAGTACTTCGGGTAGTTTTTCCGACCAAAGCTCCTTTTGGGCTCCTAGGCGTTTCTTGAGGTTTGCTAAAACTGATTTGTTGGCAGCCTCCGCCTGTCCGTTCCCTTGAGGTCGCCGAGGTGATGAGAAGGTGAGGCGGATGTTCCATTTATCGCAGAAACTTTTGAAGTCGTGGGATATGAACTGTCCTCCATTGTCGGTTACGATTTCGTATGGGACGCCATGCCTGCATACGATGTTTTTCCAAACAAATCCTTCGACCTCGAATCTGTTTATTTGTTGGAAAGCTTCAGCTTCAATCCATTTCGTGAAGTAGTCGGTTAGGACCAGGAGGTTTAGTAACTTCTTTCCTTTCCCTGAAGGTACTAATGGACCTATAATGTCCATAGACCACCTCATGAATGGGTAGGGAGCTGATATGTTAGACAGCTTTTCCGCTGGTTGGTGTATGATCGGTGCATGCCTTTGGCATTTGTCGCACGATGAGGAGTAGACCTCACAATCTGCGATAATGGTAGGCCAGAAGTAGCCTTGTCTTTTTATTCGGATGGCTAAGGCTCTGCCTCCGGAATGGTTTCCACAGGAACCGTCGTGCATTTCCTTCATGAGTTTCATAGCTACTAGGCCGTGAACGCATTTTAGGTAAGGTCCGGAGACACTTCGTTTGTGGAGGGCTGACTCGATTATACAGTATCTTGCTGCTAAAGCTTTGAGTTTTCGAGCCTCCCACTTGTTGGGTGGAATTTTTCCCTCTAGGATGTAATCCATGATCGGTATTCTCCAGTCTTCTCTCCCTACAACTTTGTTGTGAAGAGAGGAGGGAGATTCCTGTTCGGGACCTGGTGCCGTGGTGCCCCCGGAGATATTCGTTGGAGTAGGTTCTGGGTTCTGAGGAATATCTCCAATTTCCTCGTTATCCCCTGTGGTTTGTGTAGCGTTCCTAGATGCGTTTTTAAGAGCGGTGCGGCTTCTTGTTTGGACTTTATAGACAAGTGGCTCCGAGGTCTGGATGGTGCCCCCGGAGGTACTCGTAGAGTTAGGCTCTAGGGAGTCTGAACTTCGGTGAGTACCTTCACTTTTGTCGTTGTTTTCCGGGTTCTGGGTTGCTTTCCTGGAGGTGTGCTTTCTAAAGCTGCGTGTTCTAGTTTTCGGGAACCAGAATGTCGTGAAAACTTGGGTAGCTACCGTCGGGAGGCTGTTATCCTCTATTTTTTCCTTTGGTTTGCTATCCATCTCAGCCTTGGTAGCTATGTCGATACTTGGCTTCTCGATTCCTTCCACGGGTATAATTCGTTTTACGAGAGGGTCGGATGTGGAAGCTAATGCGGCGAGCGCGTCTGCTGAGGAGTTCTCCCCTCGTGGGATCCTCGTTAGCTCGAACTTGTCAAACTGCTTTGTGAGGTTTAGGACGACCTCGAGGTATGCCCCCATTCTTTCGTCCCTTGTTTCGTATTCCCCGTGAAACTGGCTAGCTACCAGCTGCGAGTCGCTGTAGGCGTTTAGCTCCCGAATTCCGAGGCTCAGGGCGAGCTTTAATCCAGCGATTAGTGCTTCGTACTCGGCCTCGTTGTTGGAAGCGTTAAATCCAAGTCTATAGGATTGTTCGATGGTTTCTCCGGCTGAGGAGGTTAGTCTTAAACCGACACCGGAGCCTTGCCTTGACGAGGCTCCGTCCACGTATAGGCTCCATTTCGGAACCTCTGTTTCCTGGTCTAGATGTTCGGATGCTAGCTCAATAACGAAATCGGCGAGGACCTGAGCTTTTGCTGCTGCTCGGGGTCTGTACTCGATGTCGTACTCGCTGAGCTCTATAGCCCATTTTGCTAATCGTCCGGATTGGCTAGGGCTATGCAGAATCGTCCGTAATGGTTGTGAGGTCATTACGATGATCGAGTGCGATTGGAAATAAGGTCGCAGCTTCCTGGCAGCTGTCACGACTGCTAGGGCTAGTTTTTCCATGGTGGGATATCTCGTCTCGGCGTCTATTAAGCTTTTGCTAGTATAATAGACAGGTCTCTGTTCGTTTTGTTCCTCTCGTACTAGCACTCCGCTGACTGCAGCTGCCGACACGGCGAGGTACAGGTACAGTGGTTCTCCTACTACAGGTTTGGATAGTATCGGAGGTTCCGAGAGGTAAGCCTTCAGCTGTTTGAAGGCTTCTTCGCACTTTTCATCCCATAAGAACTTCTTATTATTTTTCAGAAGTTTATAGAATGGAAGGCATTTATCGGTGGACCTGGAGATGAATCGATTTAGTGCTGCGATCCGTCCGGTCAATCTTTGTACCTCTCTGGTCGTTTTAGGTGATGGCATTTCCAGGAATGTCGCTATTTGTTTCGGGTTGGCTTCGATGCCTCTTTCGGTTACGAGGTAACCTAGGAATTCGCCGGAAGGTACTCCGAAGGTACACTTAGCTGGGTTTAGCTTCATGTCGTATTTGTTGAGGATTTCGAAACATTCTCTTAGATGGGAGATGTGGTCCTCCCCCTTTGAGGATTTGACTAACATGTCGTCGATGTAGACTTCCATGGTTTTTCCGAGTTGTCCAGCGAACATTTTATTTACTAACCTTTGATAGGTAGCTCCCGCGTTTTTCAAACCAAACGGCATGACCTTGTAACAATAGGTTCCTCGTTCAGTTATGAATGCGGTTTTCTCTTGATCCTCAGGATCCATCATAATCTGGTTATATCCTGAAAAGGCATCCATAAAGGACAAGAGCTGGTGTCCAGCCGTTGCTTCGACCAAACGATCGATATGAGGTAACGGGAAGCTGTCCTTAGGACAGGCTTTGTTTAAATCGGTGAAGTCTACACAGATTCTCCATTTCCCATTCTTCTTTTTTACTACCACTGGGTTAGCTAGCCAATCGGGGTATTGTACCTCTCGGATGGACCCGGCCTTTGTTAGTCGATCGACCTCGTCGTTGACAGCTTGGGCTTTTTCTAGACCTAGCTTACGACGTTTCTGTTTGATCGGTTTAAAAGTAGGGTCTACATTGAGCTTATGAGTGGTGACATTTGCATCTATGCCTTTCATGTCGCTGGTGGTCCATGCAAAGGTTTTGATATTCTGTTTTAGGAATTCGACGAGCTCCTTTTTGGTTTCGAGAGGTAGCTCGGATCCGATGCTCACCTGTTTCTCAGGATTTGAGTCGTCGATGCTAACTTTTTCGGTGAGGTTCTTAGGGGGACCTCGGATATTTCGTTGCATTTCGCGACTCTCCTGGATCTGTAATTGCTATTGGGGGGATTCTTTTATGATCTCGAATCCTCCCAGGTAACAGATCCTTGAAATCTTTTGGCTACCGTGTATGGTAGCTATTCCGTTGGTTGTTGGAAATTTCACGCATTGGTGATAAGTTGAAGCTACTGCTTTCATCTTATGAATCCAAGGCCTTCCGAGGATTGCGTGGAAAGGGGATGGTTTGTCGACAACTATGAAGTTGGTCATTTTCATGACTCCGCCAGCTATAATTGGGAGCTTAATTGTTCCCAATGAGGTGGCTGTTTCACCTGAGAAACCTACGAGGTTGGATTTCTGGTCGACAATTTCGTAGTCGTCTATTTCCATTCCCTTTAGTGCGTTGTAGAAAATAAGATCGACGGAGCTTCCGGTGTCGATCATGAGCTTAGGTACCTCGTACCCTGCTATATTTAATGTTATGACAAGGGCATCGTCGTGAGGTCTATCGAGGTCTAATGTCTCACTCTCCCAGAAAGAGATCTTAGTGTTAGACTCAGGCTTGGTCGGTTTGGACTGAGTGTTTGACACAGCTTTCCGTACGTGACTTTTAATAGAGTTAACGGAGTCTTGACACACATCGGACCCTCCAAGGATGTAATCGATCCTTGAGCCAGGGCTCGATTGGGGAGGTGGTTTACTCAAGAGGGCCTCGATTTGTAGGCTTTTTCCTTGTGGAAACTTTCCAAGGATCATATCGACTCTCTTTTTGGGAGCTGGGGGTGGTGAGTCTGTTTCTTTTTCAGGTGACCTCTCGCGTTTTGGAGAGCTATCTCTGGGACCTCTCTTCTGATAAGGTTGTGGCTTTTTGAGGTCCACATCTTTTATTTCTCCGGCTGCGAATTTAGCAGCCAGTTGTCGTTGGAGGTCCCAACATTCTTCGGTTGAATGTCCCTTTCGATCGTGGTAAGAGCAATGTTTGCTCTCGTCATAACCTTTGGACCAGGGGGCTTTAGCTGTCGCGGCGACAGGTTTTTCTTCCTTGTCTTCCTCGACTACGTAAGAATGTTCTCCCTGGGTCTGATTATTTCGGGAGCTACCTCTTTTGTGAGGTCCCTTTCCATCGGAGGCTTCGCCTTTCGGGTGACTCTGGGGTTTTCTGTGGAGCTTATCTAATGCTGCCATTTCCTCCTCCAAGGTAATGTATCTAGAGGCCTTATGGAGGGCGTCATCGATAGTTGGAGGGGGATTTAGCGTTAGCTCCGAGAAGAAACCTGATTTATACCAGAGACCTCTCCTAAGAGCCTCAATGGCTACCTGATCGTTGGGATTCGAGAGTTTAGTTCTTACTGCTCTGAACTTTTCGATGTAGACTCGCAGTGAGTCTCCCAGTCCTTGTCTGATCTTCCAGAGGTCAGCCTCAGACGCTTGTTTCAGGATGTGAGTTGAATATTGCTTCATAAAGGCGTTAGCCAATTGATCGAAACTGTCTATAGAGTTCGGCTCGAGGCTGGAGAACCATTCGAGAGCTGTTCCGATCAGGTTTTCGGCAAATGTTCTGCAATATCCTGCATCACACTCTTCCTTTGTGAAGTGAGCTTTAACGATAGCTAATCGGAAGGCTCTTAAATAGGCCTTTGGGTCTGCGTTCCCATCGTATTCAGGAATCTTAATTTTTCGAGTATCTCTTATGTAAGAGTTGGCAATTCTATCGGTGAACGGAGTTCCACGAGTCTCCTCAATTAAGCTCTCGATTTCGGGAGCTGAGCTCGTTACCTTGTGAACTTGAGCTCCCAATTTCTGGAGAGCTGCGTGGGTTCGCTCCATGTACCTGCGAATTGCGTCAGGTCCCTCGAAGGGAAGGACATTTGGGTCATTATCAGATACTCGGCGAGCAGGTTCCTGGTGAGACCGAGCTCGGTCGTCTTCCCAGCTAGCTGGCGAAATAGGTCGCTCATTGGTCCTTAGGCTCCGAGCGAGGTTAGTGCGGAGAGCTGCAGGATCAGCATCCGTCCTTTGGTATTCGTCTGTGCTTGGGGTTGAAACCCTAGCTTGAAACACTGAAGCTGATGTTCTGCCCCCGGACGGTATGTTGGTTCCTGCTCCAGACCCGGAAGGAGGTGGCGGTGGAGGCAAACGGGTGCTCCCACCGGTGTTTCGATCAGGCATGGAGCTAGTTGTAGCTACATTGCTCCCCATGGTGCTGGTGATAGGAGGGGTAAACGCAGGAGCTGTCCTAGCGCGAGGCGTTTGGAAAGCAGGTTCCTGCCCTTCTGCACCTGGGCTATCAGGGGAGAAGTTCAGGCGCTCTCTAGGGAAGGAAGGGTCAGCTAACCGTTCATGGAAAGTGACTCCTCTTCCCTGGTGGACGGACGGTTGGGTCGTTGCGGATTGAGATCTGGTTATCTCTTCGAACTGTTGCTGCCGTTCGGCTAACTGTTGCACCGTTCGCTCGGTCTCTTGAGCTTTGTCCACTAACTGGAGCATCATCCGACGGATCTCAGAAAGCTGATCTTCCGTTTGGTTCGGAGCGGATTGATGCGATGGGTTATTGAGGGCTGAGGACCCAGAGTTGGTCCCTCCGGAGGCTCTCGGGTTATTTGCCCCCGGAGCAGTGCGATTCGGTGAGCTATTGCTCTGGTTCGATTGATCGGGGTTAGATGGATTCGTTCCGTCTAATGGATTCATCCTTTAAGCTTTAGAGAAAGGGATTCGATTATTTGTCCCCACAGACGGCGCCAATTGTGAGAGACAAGGTTTCACTTCTTAGATTTAGGTTAGGTCAAGAGAGATGAATGAGAATCGTGGGCTGAATCCCGTAAATAAACTTGAAGAATGAATATGATTTTATTGATGAGTTGAAAGATGATGAATACAAAGAAATGTATCTTGAGATGATTGCTAAAGAATACGTAATGCTTTTAATCTAGTACAAAAGTTGATATATGGAACAAAAGATCCCCCTTGTCTTTTATCTTCTCCATCTTTATATAGTCTAGGTTTCGTTGGCAACCCTTCAACTGTTCTCCTAGATATTTGGCTTCAATTACGGAGCTCGCTTTAGGCTCCTCTTGACCGAGTCTCTTAAGGTGTTAGCTCACTTTCTGTCGTGACCTCTGCTATGATGTCTCCCAGGTCTTGTCGTCAGCTCGGCTTTCAGCTCCCTTTGTTATGATGGGCTTATCGCAACCCACATGCTAGCTCACGCTTATCGGTACCTCACCTGAGGGTCATATTCGGGTCCAACATTGATGACATTATCATCACAGGCAGTGACAAAGAAGGGATCATCTCGACCAAAGCGTTCCTTAAGGCTTCATTTGATATCAAGGACTTGGGAGAGCTCAAATACTTCCTAGGGATCGAGATGTGTAGGTCTAAGGAAGGATTGTTTCTATCTCAAAGGAAATACACCCTTGACTTACTAAATGAGGCTGGAGATCTTGGTGGAAGAGCTGCCAAAACACCTCTAGAGGAAGGATACAAAGTGATGCGTGAGGGGGAGATTGAAAACAAGTCATATGAAGATGTAAAGCATTATAGGAGAATGGTGGGAAAACTCATTTATCTTACCATTACCCGACCAGATGTATGCTTTGCAGTAAACCAAGTAAGCCAACACATGCAAGCTCCCAAGGTACACCACTGGAACATGGTTGAGAGGATTCTCAGGTACCTAAGAGAGGCACCAGGCCAAGGAGTATGGATGGGATGCAATAGAAGCACTGAGATTGTTGGGTACTGTGATGCGGATTGGGCAGGAGATCGAGTTGATAGGAGATCAACTACTGGATATTGTACCTTCATTGGAGGCAATTTGGTAACATGGAAGAGCAAGAAGCAGAAGGTGGTGTCTTGTTCAAGTGCTGAGGCAGAATATAGAGCTATGAGGAAGCTTCTTAAGGACTTGGGAATTGAAGTTACAACGCCAATCACGATGCATTGTGATAACCAGGCTGCTATACACATTGCTAGCAACTCAGTCTTCCATGAAAGGACCAAACATATAGAGGTAGATTGCCACAAAGTGAGACAAGCCGTGGAGCAGAAGATCATATTGCCGTGCTACACAAGGAGTGAAGATCAGCTAGCTGATATCTTCACCAAGGCAGCAAGCACTAAGGTATGTGAGTCCATTCATCCAAAATTGGGACTCATAGACCTATCATGTCAATGATCTCTCCTTCATGAAGTGTTCTACTCTTTTTCTTTGACTTGGGTTTTCTCCCAAAGGGTTTTACCTAGTTGAGGTTTTAATGAGGGAATACTTCATGGCTTCCAAGCTTGACTTGTTCCACATGGTCAAGCTTGAGGGGGAGTGTTGACATGAAGCAGAATTAAGCAGCTAGACTTGAGAATTAAGCAGCCAGACTTGAGAATTAAGCTGCCAGACTTGAGAATTAAGCTGCCAGACTTTATAAGGTTTTATAAGGCTTTATAAGGGTTTTATAAGCTCGATTTTATTGAAGAAAAGAAGAAGAGAGAAAAAGATATTTTATTATATTGTGTACTGAGGTCACTTGTTTTTAAATACTTGTACCCAGATCCACAATTAAATTAAGGAAACTATTCTCTCATTCTTTCTCTTACATCTTGAGATCTACTTTCTCTCTCTCTATGTTTTTCATATTCTTCATTCTCCATAAATAAACTCTCAATAATTCTCTCATTCTAACAATTCTCGTGTTCGCCGTTAGTTTGCTTGAAATTTTGAATTTCTTATTTAACGACGGTTATTAGGGCTTCCTCTGAGCGTGTAATTGAATACTGTGTGTTGGGTATTGTATTCAATAAATTCAACTTTGGGGCTTCTTCTAAGCTTGTGGTTATGGTGTTATCCTTTGTTGGTCCATCGATAGAATACTTGGTTTTTGTGACTAGTCTAATTGAATAGTCTAATGCTGCTGTGTTTCTCATTATGGTGGTACATTAATGTGACTCGTGAGAATATTTGACTCCTTTCATGATTTCATGAGCCTATGTAGGACGAAGAAGATAATGAAAAAGCTGAAATCAGCAAACGTGAGAAGGCTAGGCTTAGAGAATTGCAGAAGATGAAGAAGAAGAAAATTCGGGATATTTTAGACGCCCAAAATGCTTCCATAGATGCAGATATGGTAAGCTTGTATTAGATTGTTATGATTTGTGTGCTGTTTGTCTTCTACATCCCGAGGCATTGAATATTCTCTATCGTTCTATGCATGTAGAACAACAGAGGAAAAGGAGGATTGAAGTATCTTCTGCAACAAACCGAGTTGTTTGCACATTTTGCTAAAAGTGAGTCTTCTCGGTCTCAGAAGAAGGGGAAAGGAAGGTGCGGTGAATGTTCATGATCTCAAAATATAGTGTGGTTAATCATCTGAAGCTTCATGAAATATTATAAGCACACAGTCTCATGGCTTTAATTTATTGGGTTTCACTTTATCTTCAGGGGTCGTCATGCTTCCAAACTAACTGAAGAAGAGGAAGATGAAGAGTATCTTAAGGAAGAAGAGGGTGCTATTCCTGGATCTGGAGGCACGCGATTGCTCACACAACCCGCTTGTAAGTACGTGAATGTTCCTCCTCTTTATCTAGAAATGGTGCATAATTGCGCAAGTTAAATTGTGACCACTAACCAGAACTTATTTATATTAGGATTTGACTCCGTACGTTCACTCCTCAGTGGTGGCCTCACAGTTTCTACATATACTTTGTAAATTCTGTTCAGTTCTAGAAATCTGATTTATATACTAATATCACAGGCATTCAGGGGAAAATGAGAGACTACCAATTGGCTGGTTTGAACTGGCTCATTCGGTTGTATGAGAATGGCATAAATGGAATTCTCGCAGATGAAATGGTAAACCATTGCTTACCAAAGTATACATTAAGTTTTCTTGCAGCTCTCTGTTTTCTCTGATGCTAATCTTTGCTTCATTTTTATTTCATGGTCTAGGGTCTGGGGAAGACACTTCAAACAATTTCTTTGCTGGCTTACCTGCATGAATACAGGGGAATTAATGGTCCTCATATGATAGTTACTCCAAAATCAACCATTGGTAACTGGATGAATGAAATTCGCCGATTTTGTCCCGTCCTACGTGCTGTGAAGTTCCTTGGTAATCCTGAGGAAAGGGTAAGCCACAACTGCTCTGCCATTTTCATGGTTTTATCTATGTGTTCCCACTTGGATTCTGAAATTTATGTTAAATATTGCAGAGATATATTCGTGAAGAACTGCTAGTTGCAGGGAAATTCGATGTTTGTGTTACAAGCTTTGAGATGGCTATCAAAGAGAAGACAACCTTGCGACGCTTTAGCTGGCGTTATATAATCATTGATGAAGCACATCGAATCAAGAATGAGAATTCGCTTCTTTCAAAAACCATGAGAATTTTTAACACCAATTATCAGCTTCTTATCACAGGAACCCCTCTTCAGGTATTTATTCAATCTCATGATCTATAATTACTTAGATTTTACAACAATTCTGTCAAAGAAAAATCTTACTGTAACTGTTTGAGCATTGTCGTTTTGATTATATATACTTTGTTCATACTTCTCATATTATTACTTGGTTTGTTTGCAGTTCTCAACTTCTTAATTGATATTCATATTTGTTTCTTTTATACAGAATAATCTTCATGAACTGTGGGCTCTTCTCAATTTTCTTCTCCCCGAGGTTTTTAGTTCAGCAGAGACTTTTGATGAGTGGTTTCAAATTTCTGGTGAAAATGACCAGCAAGAAGTTGTTGTTGTTCAACAACTTCATAAGGTACGTATTCATGGATATGAATTTTATTCTCTCTGTTGATGCTAATCGCTTACCTCTTATCTTTCCAGGTTCTCCGACCATTTCTTCTTCGGAGGTTAAAATCTGATGTAGAAAAAGGCTTACCTCCAAAAAAGGAGACGATACTCAAAGTTGGCATGTCTCAGATGCAAAAACAGTACTACAAGGCGTTACTGCAGAAGGATCTCGAAGTGGTCAATGGTGGTGGAGAACGCAAACGTCTTTTGAACATAGCAATGCAATTGCGCAAATGCTGCAACCACCCTTATCTCTTCCAAGGTGCATAGCCGGGTCCACCCTATACCACAGGAGATCACCTTGTAACAAATGCAGGTAAGATTTGCATTCAAATTAGTTCCTCCAAATATCTGTGGCCAAGTGTCTTAGTTATATCTGATGTGATTGTTGTTTCTAGGTAAGATGGTTCTCTTAGACAAGTTGCTACCTAAGTTGAAGGAACGCGATTCAAGGGTTTTGATATTTTCACAGGTAGAAATTAACACAAACAAATAAGGGTTCCTTTCTTGTTTCCTTTTGTCTAAGTGCTATTCTTCTTGTTTCTTGTTTCTTGTTTCTTGTTCATGTCTAATGATTTTACTAATTGATTTCAGATGACAAGGCTTTTGGATATTCTTGAGGATTATTTAATGTATCGTGGTTACCAGTATTGCCGTATTGATGGAAACACTGGTGGTGACGAACGAGATGCTTCCATTGAAGCCTACAACAAGCCAGGAAGTGAGAAGTTTGTTTTCTTGTTATCCACTAGAGCTGGAGGGCTTGGTATCAATCTTGCTACTGCAGATATTGTGATCCTTTATGACAGTGACTGGTTAGCTCCTTTCTTTTCTACTGAGGTTAGAGATTATTTTCATCATGCTTAATGAGTTGAGTGGACTCTGGCAGGAATCCCCAAGTTGACTTGCAAGCTCAAGATCGTGCACATAGGATTGGTCAAAAGAAAGAAGTTCAAGTATTCCGGTTCTGCACGGAGGTTAATCTTCGACACGTGAATTAAGAAAGAAAAACATCAAGAACCTAAAACTAATTTTGTATTGGTCATTTACAGAATGCTATTGAGGCAAAGGTGATTGAGAGAGCTTACAAGAAGCTGGCACTTGATGCTCTGGTAATTCAGCAAGGGCGATTGGCAGAACAGAAAAGTAAGTGTTTTGTCTACTGAGATT
Organism: Brassica napus; assembly: GCF_020379485.1. Taxonomy (NCBI): domain Eukaryota; kingdom Viridiplantae; phylum Streptophyta; class Magnoliopsida; order Brassicales; family Brassicaceae; genus Brassica; species Brassica napus. The sequence goes on along the minus strand of NC_063445.1, from coordinate 3,449,938 downwards.
GTAAAATGCATCGGCTTCTTTCATATAGATATGTATTGTCTCTTATACATTTGTTTCTCTTCTTTACTTTTCAGCTGTTAATAAGGATGAGTTACTCCAAATGGTTAGATATGGTGCTGAAATGGTGTTTAGTTCTAAAGATAGCACAATTACGGATGAGGATATTGACAGAATCATTGCCAAAGGAGAGGAGGCAACTGCTGAACTTGATGCGAAGATGAAGAAATTCACTGAAGATGCAATACAGTTTAAAATGGATGACAGTAAGCATCTCATGTGCCTTTTGTCTTGTTTTTTATAGTAACTCCTGGGGAGATCCGAATAATCTGATTTTCGGTTTGTTGCAGATGCTGAGCTTTATGATTTCGACGATGATAATAAGGTACTCTTGCATGATTAATTGCACGGCTCAAGGAAATATTCAATCCATACTGTGCTTAGGCACCTGCGCTATTTTGCATAATCTTACGTGATCTTTTCTTTTTTATTGTCTGGTAGGATGAGAACAAGTTTGATTTTAAGAAGATTGTAAGTGAGAATTGGAATGATCCACCAAAGCGAGAGAGAAAGCGCAAAGTAAGTATTACTTCTATCCTTTTTGTTAAGTGATCTATTCTGTCTTCCTAAACAACATCCAGTCTCAAATATTTACTTTTATCTACCCACCCTTCAGCTACTCTGAAGCTGAATACTTCAAGCAAACATTGCGACCAGGTGCTCCAGCTAAACCTAAAGATCCCAAAATTCCACGCATGCCCCAGTTGTAAGTACCTTTTTTATATGGATTTTATTCTTATCATATGTATCTTATTTTATTTTCCATCCCGCAGGCATGATTTCCAGTTCTTTAACCTGGAGAGACTGACCGAGCTGTATGAAAAGGAAGTGCGACATCTTATGGTGGGGTTTTAATTTGAGAATTTATCTGACTTATCATGACATTTATGCAACTTGTCTCTGATTACATTAAGGCGTTATAGGGTAATAGCAACTTCTTTTGTTTTGGTTTCAGCAAATACATCAGAAAACTCAGGTGAAAGACACAGTTGAAGTTGATGAACCTGAAGGTCAGTCTTGGTTTCTAAGTCCGTGTCCTCTTTTCTTACACTACTCCACTGAGCCTGTTACTGATTAAGTACTTTCTTAGAAGTTGGAGATCCCTTAACTGCCGAGGAAGTGGAAGAAAAGGAGCAATGGTTGGAAGAGGCAAGTGAATCCATTTGACATTATACAGTGAGCTGTCATTTTTCTTGCGATGGGCTTTGTATAACGAATACAGTTGATTATTTTTCAGGGCTTCTCAACATGGAGCAAAAGAGACTTCAATACCTTCATTAGATCTTGTGAGAAGTATGGCCGGAACGATATAAAGAGTATTGCCTCTGAGATGGAAGGGAAAACAGAGGAAGAGGTTGAACGATATGCTCAAGTTTTCAAAGAGCGATACAAAGAGCTGAGTGGTAAGTAGGTTTAATTTGTTAAGTTTACAGTGTCAACAGTAACATACAGTTGGATATTTTGCCTCGCACAAGTAGCTTATGCTAAGTAAGCGTTACCTCTTGACCTATAATTTGTAGATTACGATAGAATCATCAAGAATATTGAGAAAGGGGAAGGGAGAATCTCTAGGAAAGATGAAAATGAAATCATGAAAGCTATTGGGAAGAAACTGGATCGCTACAGGAACCCGTGGCTGGAACTGAAGATTCAGTATGGTCAGAACAAAGGGAAGCTGTACAATGAAGAGTGTGACCGTTTCATGGTCTGATATCTTTTTATCCTTCTTTATTTTTGTTACTCTTTTACTTGAGATTTTACTGTTTTCTTTCATTCCTATAAGACACTGATCCGAGGAACTTATTATTAACAGGTATGCATGGTCCATAAGCTTGGGTATGGAAACTGGGAAGAACTAAAGACGGCTTTTAAGACATCCCCATCGTTCAGCTTCGACTGGTACGTAAAATCCCGCTCAGGTCAGGAACTTGCCAGGAGATGCGAAACACTGATCCGGCTGATAGAGAAAGAGAACCAAGAGTATGATGAGAGAGAGAGGCGAGCCCGTAAAGAGAAGAAGCTTGCAAAGGTGAGGACTTTTCGCAAACATGGTTTTAGTGTTTTGTTAATGGTGAGAAACGCGATGGAACTGTTTCTGATGGTCCGCTTTATAAATTCTTTTCAGAATGGAACACCTTCAAAGCGAGCTTTGGGTAGGGAAGTAATAGAGAGCCCTACTTTCTTGAAGAAACGAAAGCAGCTGTCAATGGATGATTTTGTAACCTCGGTAAGCAAAAATCGTGTACAATATAATACAGACTTGTTTATTTTACTTGGTAAATGATGCAAAAGCAGACAAATTCTTTAGATGAGAAACTAACTCAAAAACTTAGTTGAATCCATTCGTCTATGCACATTATTAAGTAATGTGTTTACTTTTAGATAGTAGATTAGGTATGATTTCAAATCAGAGAATTGGTCTAGCTATGACAAAGGCAGATCTATCATTTTGTGTTCACAACTCATTGTTTTGACTGTTCTCTTTGATCCTACTTTCTCCGTGTATGTTTGTTTATATATGTAACACATTCCTAATCTCAGCAGTCGAAATTCTATAGAGGAAAATCTCCCTTTTCAGTTTCCCAGGAGGGACAATGGTAAGAAGGTGTAATTTAGATTGTAAGACGGCGCTTCTGTTGCTAATTCGTTTATGTCGGTGTTTATGTTGATCTACTTATAGCTATTTTGTATATCTCTATGGTGGGTGTTGAATGTGAGTTTGGCCAATTTGAAGGAACTGAACAAAACAATTTTACAAGTGCTAAAAATATATTCAATACAAAAAAACATTCAATACTGATAAAAATAGTATATAATAAGAAACAAAACAATTTTCAATATAAATAATAATCTAATTAATGCTGATGTAACAATATTTATGTACAATAACTATATACTGTATATTTTAAAAGTTAAAATAAATATTAAAATCTAATTGTTGTTTTAAATTAAATGATGTTTTGCTTTTTAATGTAAAATTTATTAATTTTATGTAATATAACTTTTTATATTATGTTTTCCTATTAGTTGAAATGTTGTTAGTTAGATATTTAAAAAAATATTTTTGTTTACAAATATATAAATTAAGAGGTTGATTGTTTCCAGTTTTTGGAATAGTTTTTGGTTTTTGTTTTTCCAAAACCCATTTTTCATCCAATCAAAATTTTTGAGAAAACGCTTTCCTAAATTATAGGAAAACTAGTTTTTAAAATAAGTGTCTATTTCTAAACAAAAACCAAAATCCAATTTTTCTAGTCTTTTTGCATAGAACATGTTTTACTTTTATTCTTGTTACAAATAAAAATTATTAAAAACTGCCGTAGGGTATGTAAAATCTATATATATATATATATATATATAAATGTTTGCTTATCTCTTGTTGCGCGACGTGAGCATCCACGTCAATAAAGTCGGGCAACATCGCAAGGGAATGACTCAAATCTGATTACTCACATAAGTCGCAAGGGTTTCTGTTCTTCTTCCAAGTCCATTACTTTTTCTGCGTTCTCTCTCACACCATCAATGGTGTTTCGATGACTGAAACTAGATGGAGAATCTCTTCGTCTGTCTCCACATGCGTCGTTTAGCCTTCTACTCCACTCAACCGAAACCGTCCGAATCGCCATCATCGCCTTCTTAACTCCAAAGACCGACATTTAGCACGATCTTGGCATTGATTGTGAGTTATGTCTCTGCAAGGCAGTCTATTCTTCATCTATAAAAGGGTAGCTTTTTCATTTGAACAACATCCTCACAATCCTGTGAAAACACTAAATCTTTCTTTCTGATTTGAAATCTGGACGCTGCTTCTCCAACGTCTAAGTGTTGTTGCTCAGATCCTGGAAGCCAAGAATGTGAAAAGTGGAGGGGAACTGATGTATCTTGATGTGCTCTTACTGGATTCAAAGGTAAATCTGTTCTTAAACTCATGTTCAGAGTGCTTTATATCCATAAACTCATGTTCAAAGTGTTTTTTAATCGATGTTAGAAGTGTTCTTAAGATTATGTTCATAGTCTTTTTATGTTATTAAACTGATGGTCATAGTGTTCTTAAACTAAATATTATGAAACTGTTATATACTTATTTTAGGTATGGAAATTTCTCTCAATTGATTTCTATCTCTTTGATTTCAGATTTAAAAATAGGATGTATATCTTTTAGTTTGTTTCTTAAGTTCTTTTGTTATATGCTAAATTACTTTGGATATATTTATATATATGCAGGCTTACTCCTTCTGTTAGATCCCCAGCTTATGACGACCTCTACTCTTTTTTTTTTGTTCCAGTAGGTTAGTTGACAGAGTAACCTATTTATAATTGTGTTGCAGAGAATTGATGGTAAAAGGAATTTGTTGCACGAGATCACTAGACTTTCACCTAAGGCAAAGATAAGCTTTTTATTAGTTCTCTTGACATAAATCATCAGGCATCTCCTTATGCTATCTATGGACCTAATTAGTTTAGAATTCTACTGATAGTTAGGAAGAAGTATACTCCTTGATAGAGTAATATCAATATTAAATATTTGTATGTATGTGTTTTGTCTAGGATTAGACTTAGTCTCTTCAATTCGTTCAAAGTGCTTCTCTTCAGATTGATCATATAATTTGGAAGCTTAATTAAATCTATTATGTTGGCTCCGTGTTTGATTTTCTTTTCTCTAGGCACTTCACTCTCGGGACGTTCAGTCAAACATTGCTCCAACAAGTAGTGAACCTTACGCCAGAACAACAATATGAAGTACTAAAGCTGCAACAAGTTCTCACGCACGACCACATATGGTACAGCCTTCATAGCACTGAGGTTGCTGTCTTATATGCCATGCCATGAAATGAATCTCACCTGTCTTAAGAGCTGCGTTGCTTTTCCTATATTTTCTTCCTTCTCTGCGATTTAATTCTTGATTGGTTTCCTTCCTCTTCAATCCAAGGGACAAGCAACTGGGTTGGTCAGTTTCATTTGACTGAAACTTGCAGCAATGAACATGGTTTCTCACACTCAAATTACCAAAAGAAGAAGAAGGCTCTCTCTCAAGTATTACACTGCAGTCAAGCATTCTCTGATGTTTTATTGATATTTCAGTCTACGTGTATTCTTTTTGGTATTATCATCAAATCTAATGTGTATGTTTCATGCCACAGGGGATAGAAATTGATCGGGTCTTCTTTTGGAGTTCTGGAATACATGGATGGAGCCTTTCTGCAAGCAGAATCATATGAATGTGGGTTTTGTCTATATTTTATAGAGAGGGAATGATGAGAGACAGTATTTTGTTTCAAATTCTTAAATACAGATTGGAATAGGTGAGACGTACCATTGCAGACCTGAGAGAAGGGACAAAAATGCTATATGAGTTGAGACTGTTTCTCATTTATCTCCACAATTATGTATTTCTCTCTATCTCTCTTCTAACCAAGAGAAGGAGGCAATCATTTGGATGATGATTCTGATCAAAACCAGGATTGGCATTTTTTATAGGTGTGAAGGACATGAAAAGATATAGATGAGAAAGGTTCAGAGATTATACTTTTTAATGTTCCTCACCAACAAAGATGAGGGAAAAAGACAAACAATAAAAAGGATTAATGATTACATTTTTTATGGTAAGATAATTTTGTAAATTTTAACAAAAAGGGGAATTAGTAGAACTAGTAAATTTCTGATTTAATGATTACATTTTTACGTTTTTACGTTTTTATGGTAAGATAATTTTGTAATTTTAACAAAAAGAGAAAATAGTAGAGTTGGTATAACTATAAGTAAATTTCTCATTTGTAAATTTCTATTTTTCGGCTTATTCCAACAGTCACTCTATTCTGAGGGATTTGGTTAACATGTGTTTATATGTGTCTATCTTCCGAGTCATGAAAGCTTTGTAAACTACTTACTTGGCTATACTTAAGAGCCAAAACCAATATCTTCATGCTGGTTCTTCCGAGAATTACAATCGAGAAGAAAAAGAAAGATTATGCAACAATTACTTTTACATATGGCTCTCTCCGAGAAGTAACAGTTGAGGACAATGTCAATGAGAAGAGAAATACAAACAACATAGATGCAATGTTGGTTCCATAGATTCTATGATTCTCTATATCTCTCTAAACTAATTGGCCATCCGAACAATTTAACTAAGTTTTACAAAGAAAAAATTATTTGCTTCATAAAGTTCTTTATGAATTTAACCAAAAATATATTGGTTTAAATTCCATGAACGTAAAGATACATTATCTTTTGTAGTCTACATATTATGATTTTAAAGTAGCTATTGGTTTGAATCTATTTTTATAACTTTATATTATAGTAATATACTATAAGGGATTATTAATTTCATAGTAATATAATTTTAAAAATCCTGCTTAAATGAATGAGTGTTACTTAATCTGAAAATGTAGTACGACCTTGGCTTCATATGGTTTATTTGATAAAATTTTGGATAATATGGTTTATTTGATAATATTTTTAATATTATAATGTGTGTATACTTAAATAATCACTTTTAGATTGTTATGTTATTTAACTAACTTTAGAAAACAAATTTTAAATTGATTCATTTTTCACATTATCTAACTAAATAGGTTTAAAAATGTATAAAAAGGTACCAACGCATTCACCAACAAATATGTAAGAATGAAAATAATTCGTAATTTATGTATTAAATTTCAACTATAGTGACATGCATTTTTATTGTACTTAATTTTAAAATAAAATATAACAAACACTAAAAAATGTAAAATAATTACATTAATGAAAAAATAAAAGCTTTTTATTAATTTATCAAAATTTTGATTTCTGACAAGAACAACAAAAAAATAGTAAAAATTAAAATTATTTTTAGTTTAGAGTAAACTACCTATTTTTACACGTATATAAAAAGATAATATATCTTTTAATTGATTTTCACTTGATTAACAAAGATTAATATAGACAAAGATAATTTAATAACAACATCGGTTACAATAATTGATGTTAAAACAAATATTTTGTATCATTTATTAATAATTGTTTCAAATTGATATCATTCATTTTTCTAATGCTATTTATTTATGTGATGTAATATGATCTTTTTGTAGTGTATCGTATACATCTTTTGCAAATGCAAATCTAAAATACAAACCACCAAATCATACAAAAAAATAATAACATAAGTCATAAATAAAATATATCCCGTCCGTAGGGCGGGACGACCCTAGTAAATGTACATATAGATAATGTTTATGATCCAACCCTGAGCATATAAACTTAAGGCATTTCTAGCAACTATTTTTGGAACATACATCTAACAATAAACTGATGTAAATACAAAATAATTCAGATAAAATTTGAAAATTATCAATAATATAAATTTATTTATTTTGAAGTTAATAATTACAAGAATTACATATATATATATAGTTTAATAACCTTTTACTTTATTTAGAGAAATGAGATATTTTTTTATTTTACTATTTAACACCTATAAGTTATGTTTTGTATCCATATTTGGTTTTACCTTATATTAACTAGGACTAGAACTAATAGTTTTCTTTCTTATTTCATACTTATACAATAAATTTTCTATTCTTTCAAATTTTACTTAGTATTAAATAAGATAAGGAATATTTCCTTTTTAAAAAATTTACTAAGTATATATAGATTTCCAAAATTTTATATATGAGATTTACTATAGTTTTGTTTTTTATTTTCAGTATTTGTTTTAAAATAATTTATCAAATAATTTTATGTGTGTTTTGTATAATAGTATTTTATATTTTACTTTTGCAGAATAAATACTTTACTATTAATAATATTTTTATTTTATTAACTCTAAAATTAAAAACAAAAAAACTAGAAACCAAAATCTAAAATAACTATTCATAATTTTATAAAAAATTAAAATCTACTGCAAAATCAAAAACCAAAAACTAAAAACTAAAAACCAAAAACCAAAATCCAAAAACTAGAAACTAGAAACCAAAGAAACAATCATCACCTAAATCTACATTATTAAAATGAAATACATTTTGAAAATAATTCTTACTTCACCTTAATATTTATTAACGTGCGCCAATGAATTAATAACTATTAATTGAACTAATTATTTTGTTAGATTCTTATCTATCTAAACTTACCAAAACTACTTAATTAACTAGCAAATCATTTATTTTATTAGATTATTCTTTGACCAAACTTATCAAAATTATAATTATCCTCTAAGTGGATTCTTCTCCAACCAAATTTTACAAAAAACAAACAATTTATTTAGAATGTAATTACAAACTTTAAATGTTATATATTTATATATATTATTATTTCATTTCACATGCAAAATATAAACTATAAATCAATACTATTAAAACAGCAACATGACCAATTTATGATTTTCCTATGCATCTTAACCAAAAAATAAACCAAATCTTTTATAACTGCTTTACCTTTAATTCCTATATTTTAGGATCCATAACTATCATGTTTACAAGAGTGTACAAACAAACAATTGATAAACGTTTGATTCAAATCTGCATAATAACGACATCACTTTTTTGAAAACATCTACACATTTTGTTACAGACAATATATGTTATAACCAACAAATAATACTTTACTTATACATTATACATTAGTTAATCCAGTGAATTAATATCTACCTTTATTCTTACTATTATGAATACTAATATTTAAAATTAATATTTTAATTTTAAAATCTTCAGTTATGTTCGGTTTTAAAAATTAATTTTATTAGTGAACCCAAAATTAGAGCTTTTTTCCTATAAATGTAATTGATTCTTTAATTTTATGTATAAATAGATTCAAATCCAGAAAAATTTAGTGTTAACCAAATAGTCACCCAACATAATAATTTTACAGTATATATTTATTACAATTAAAAATATAACAAATACTTTTCATCTTTGTTAAGGAGTTTGGCCAAATTGTAACATCTACCAACTTTAAAAAATTTATGGCCTCTATTTTTATTTCAATATATATTGTGAAGTTAAATTAAATCTATGAATGTAACTTTTGCATAAAACTTACAAAAAAACACTTTGCATAAACAAAAACAATTATGTGAAGTGAGTTACGTTATGTGGGAGTACTAGTTTGAAGTGGTTAACATATGTATATACACATATATTTTAAAACATACTTATACATTTAATTTAATTAGAAATGTTCATATAGCCTAGGGCTGGGCAAATAAACTGAACCCGAAAATCCGAACCGAACCCGATCCGATAAAAATGAATCCGAACCGATCCGAACCCGACAAAAATACCGAATGGATCCTGTTTTTTGGTATTTTAGGTTATGAGTATTATCTGAACCGAACCCGAACCTAAATGGATATCCGATCGAACCCGAAACATTTAAAATCATAAAAAGAACTTCTACCAAGTATGATCTTAATTCTTAATATATCCAAAATACTTTAAGATATTATTGAACTTCTAAAATAATTATCTATTACATGAAGTTTGATGGTGGAATGTGGCAGTTGAAGGATGAAGTTTTTAGATTTTGGTTTTATTTTCATTGAATAATGTTTCTCATTTCATGAGAACTTAGTTTTTGTTTTATGATTTCATTTATCTGGTTTTCTTTCTATCACTAAGTATGTTTATCTTTCGTTTGATTTTGAATGATCACATTTGATGTTTTTTCTTATTTTTGAATTGATTTTATTTATGTTTTGGCTATTAAAATATGTACAAATCATGTATTTTTAAACCGAAGAACCGATCGGGACTCGAATCTGAACGTACAATGGGTTATACCGGTTCTTTGAAGATCTACTAACCACGATCCGAACCCGATAGAACCCGACCCAGTCCCGCACTACACTTTTATATAATCCGAATGAGGTTGATTTTGATAAACCCGAAAACCAAAACCCGAATGGATAAAATCGAAATCCGATTGGGATCCCGAATGTTCATGCCCAATATAGCCCTTTGGGGTTACTGCACAGCCAACAATATGATTTATCCAATTTCAAGGTGAAAACTAATCTGCAATTTTGTATTTTAAAAAGTGAATTGTTTAATGAAAAATAGGAATTCAGTTTGTAAGAAAAAATGTATTTATACTTTTTTTTTTTGACACCGAAAAGGAATTTAAATCAAAGTTATGTTTTTGATGAGTTGAAATTTTTATTCTGGGGGGGGGCAAGAAATACCTTTCTATCCTTTGTGGGAACACGCGTTTCTCGGTTACGGATTTGAGCATTTTCTTGAGCTGACGACAAACTCTTTTTATCAATCTTTTTTATATGATCTTATCAAATTGGAATTCCTTTTAATGATGATTTTATCATTCTCATTCCTCCACGCGTACTAATATAGATAGTAGATAAATGCACAAACACATGAATATACGTAAACTAGGGCCGGCCTACGGACGGGATAGAAATTTAAAAACAACTTAAACAGTTAGAATGAATGTTTAATATAAATTTGTATCATATAGAAATATACATATTAGTTAAATATTGTACATGTTAATGTATTTGAATAGTAAATAGACTATGAAACTACCAATATTTACTTTGATTATGGATATTTGCTTGCTTTGATTACTGTTGAATAAACTATGTAAATTAAATTGGTTGGTAAGCTTTTAGTACAAAACTATATGTCATGTCTTGGGATTTTTGCTCTTATACCATCTTTTTTGCAAAAAAACTCTTATATCATCTTTCTTTTGAGGTTGGGACGTTCATCGGGTTTAGTTGTACGTGGTTGTTGTTTTGATTAAGTTATTTAAAGTAGTTTTCTTTTCATGGTTATATACATGCAGATTTCCTTTTTCTTCATTTGGTTAAATATTAGAAATTATTAATATATCCTACCACTAAAAATATTTCTATGTATATATAATTTTTTTAAAAATATTATTCAATGTTTATTCCACCTTGATTAGGACAATAAGTTGAATATATCGTAGACCACAAATCATAAATATTCTCAGTCTTATACATTTTGTCCTTCAAGTTATTGTTACTTTTATTTCCTTTTATACATTTCTCTTAATATTTATGTATGCATCCATAATATTTTTTAAAAAGAATTTTTCATTAACTAATGTATTTATTGTAGTTTTAAATATATTATAGTTTTCGTGCACTTGATTAATTTTTTTTGGCGTTGGTGGTATTTGAAGTGGTTGAGAACCTAAATGGATATTTACTTTCATAAAGTTTTTGGTGTATGTTTAAAAATAAAAATTTGTAAAGGCTTTTAAATCATATGAATATAATATTCAACACATTACTGTTGACTGTTTATATACTTAAAATTCTGACGTAGGTAATTGCAAATTTACTGAACTCATAGATTCGTTGTTACTTTATAAATTATCACAGGATGAGGTACATAGAGTAAAGATTGCTTTGATGATAATATAACGTCCTTATCGTAATTTTTTATCTACTATGTATTAAGAAATAATTAACACATTCAATAATATTAAATAGTAAAAAGTTCTGTCAATTGTTCATAGTATAAGCCCAAAATTAAATTCAAGTCTAGCCAAAGAAATAAAACCCAGAAGACAGACACGTGTCGGCCTGTCAGAAAATAATTTTCCACGCGAATAGCTTAGAAGAGAAACGAACATATTTTTATATATATATATTAATTAATTTATTGTAAAAATGACTTTTTATTAGCATCTATCTCTTAAATTAGGAAAATAATTTGATTTTCTTGAGTAAAGCAAAAATTAGGTATGGATGGAACTGACGTACAACCACACAACGTACGGACGATGATACCATATGTGATGCCACGATCCGTCCTCGCGATATTTAATTATTTATTATTATCATCGTCGATATTGGTTCTTTTTTTGACTTGTAACATTAATTGGGTATCTTAATTTTCTTTTGCTAATCCACTTTGGTTATCTTAATTTACTAGTTTTATGTATATAAATAGGAGTTTTTTGGGCACCATGTGCATACATAATAAATTTAAATATAATATTTTTATTTTAACGGAAACATTTATTTTACATTTGGACATTATTAATTTTTTATTTTAACTTCAACGATTTGAAAAAAAATCATAAATGTATTTTATATTCTTACATTTTATTTAGTTTAACTATTTAAATTTTATTTTATTTAATTTCAATACAGTTAAAATTATATTTTATAAAAAAAATAATTTATATCATATTATATTATATTATATTTAGTAATTATTTATTTTAAATATATCTCTTGCCACCTAGTTTTAAATATATGTATATTTAATATATAATTTCTAGTAAAACTTAGAATTTTGTTTATATTAGTTAAAATACATTAAACTGAGAAAATCACTTTGTTAGTTAACCTAGTGAAACGATAAATTTTAATATAACTTTAGTCATTTAACTATATATAAAAAATTATTAATGTTACTTTTGTTTTGTTTTTTTTGATACACACTTATAATTAGTTTTGGTAAAATTTATATATTTATAAAAATGTGATATATAAATTGATGTAACAAATTATATTGATCATTATATTTAGCTTATTTTTTATTAATGGTATATATACATGTCAATTTTATGGTTATATATGAGTTATTAGTTATTAATATATTTTAATAGAATTTCAAAAAATAAATATTTATATAGAAAATTTATATAAATGTAATATATGAGTTAATAGTCATTATCATATTTAGAAAAAATTACCAAAAAACATAAATATTTATAAATAAAATTGTACATGTAATGAGTTATTAGTTATTGATATATTTTAATAAAATTTCCAAAAACAAATATTTATATAGAAAATTTATATAAATGTAATATATGAGTTAATAGTCATTATCATATTTAGAAAAAATGCAAAAAAACATAAATATTTATAAATAAAATTGTACATGTCACAATAAAATTGATGTCACGTCACAATAAGATTGATGCTATGTCACAATTTCATAAGCAATGTCATTTTTTTATTGAGATTAAATATGAAAATGATACATATGCATATCACTTCACAAATAATGTTTTGAAGATTTTAAAATCATAAAAGTGACATATATGTAATATAAAATATATATATATATATATATATATATCAGGCCACATATTGAAGTTGCATGAGAGAATATATCACATTATTTATAATATAAAATTTATATAGTATAGAAAGTTTTGTTTTGGTAAAATATAGTACAGAAAGTTGACATTCTTTTTTCCTATATTTGCAAGTTGCTAATAAATCATGACCACACGATTAAAGGCATATATATATATATATATATATATATTGATATCCATATATCTTAGTATACATTATCATAAAATGAAGATTTTCCAATGCCAAAAAAAAACGAAGATTTATTCCATGTATATTTATTCTGATCTACTTTTCACGATACTAAAATATACAACAACTCAACTTTTTGTTAAACATACACAAACGTAACTTCAGTTCGGCTATTTTTCTGCAACCAATGATTTTGGTCCCTCTATGCTTAATTAACAGAACTGTCTATTTTAAACAAAAATGTATATGACTTTATCGGAGATTAATTAGTATGTAATAGAACGTAAATCACATATCTATAATCGTATTTATTAGTTAATACTTTATATTCTAATCTGGATCCGAGAGTATTACATGCGATTAAACAATTCAAGAACTTGTTCTTACACTTGACAGAGAATATATTGTATGATATATTTTGAAAATTAACAAGGAAAAAACATAGTAGGATTTCCACCATGCATGCATGAACCCAAATCCATTGGCCTTCTAGGAGGCCAAACTATGAGGTCCAAGAGTCGTGCATAAAATTGTCATCGAATCTATGAATTTTCGTATTCTGACATGTATTATATATAGAAGATATACACTTATACAGTATCAGTATCTATATGTAAGCAAGTCTTTAAAGAGCATCTGCAGTTTCAAAAAGAGGGTTCGTTATGTACTGGATAAATGTTCTTTTCACGTGTTTATGGCCATCAACACATCCCAATCAAATGATTCGATGGAATTATATATATAAGGGCAAAAGACTTTTAACTTAAATGGAAATAAGGTTAAAGAACTTCGGGAGTTACAACTAGGGATGAAACATATAATTAGTTATTCTGATTAACATATAGTTAACTAATATTCATCCGTTTTATTTTAGTTGTCGTTTTAAGTTTACCAAAATAAAAACATCATTACATATACACCTAATCATGTACTCCATCCGTTTCAAAAAGAAAATATAGAAGAAAAAAATTGTCTCAAAAATATATAAGTTTTACATTTTCGATGCATAAATTAATTGCAAATTGTAAACCTCAAAAAAATATAATGGTATTTATAAAGATTTTACTGATTAAAAGTTGTGGGGAATAGTTGATAACGGAAAATAATGCATTGATAACTAAAATCTGATATATTTTCTTAGTAACTATGAAAAACCTAAAATATACATCTTTTTGAAATAGAAGGAATATATTTCAACCAATAAAAAAATAAAATGGAGAACATTGTTAATAAATTTTGCATTGAAAACATAAAATGACACTTAAAATGAAACAAAATTTTATCTCTAAAACGATAACTAATATGAAACAGAGAGAATATATACATCAAAGAGAATGGACCCTGTATGAAGTGATCACATATACACATACATATAAGTATTTTGGCTTTACTTTCATATGTATTATTGATTCTGTGTCTTTAAAATTCGTTTGCCACCATGAAAGCAACTGAAGAGTGCTTAGCTCATACATAGAATCCCTCTCTTTCTTTCTTCCCCTCTCTTATAATTGTATGTAAAACGTGGAAGTGGCGAGTCGAGAATAGAATCATTATACGTAGAAGAAGGGGACGTATCCTAAGGAAAAAAAGAGACCCTATTTTGGATAACTATTTCTCCAACGCATAAGATGCCTCTTTGATAAGCTTTACATATTCCAGTTCTTGTTCGAGAGAGAAGAAATCATATATAAGAAAATGCAATGTTACATATGCAAGAAAGTAAGAAACACAACTCAACTGTGAACCTTGGAAATATTGAAGAAGCTTGGGTGTTTATTATGATTCATGAAAAATATATGATGATAAATGGGGCTGATAATTACGCTAACTTAATTCGAAAAAGTATAAAATCAAATTCCATAAAATATTTAGTAGTAATTGATATCTTCTTAATTTGCATTGTTTTAACCATTCATTCTTGCATATGTTGGCCATTTAGAATAGCATTTAGACATGTTTAGGTTGCATTGCACTACATGTATCCTTTTCAGGTGATGGAGATTTCAAATGGTGACCTTGGAGCATCTAGAAATGGTTTGGAGGCAGGATTGGTGACTCTCGAGGAGGAGACACAGTGACAAGTGTCCCAGCGGCTTTGTGACATCCCAACGGCCTTATGACCCATCGAGAAGCCGCTGCATGCGCTCGAGAAACGGAGACCGAGTGTGGGAGCGGCCTTGGGCAGCGGTGTACTGAAGCCGCTGTAGAAATAACCCATTCCCTGCCGCATTCGTACTTATCGCAGCGGCCAGACGACGAAGCAAGGAAGCCGCTGCAAGTGTCCCAGAGGCTTAGTGGAGCGGTTTCACGTGGCCGCTGCGAGTCCAGAAGATCAACATTTCCGAGTTTGACCAGATAATTACCAACTTGTGTTTGGGTTAACCCAGGTTTGTTGGGTTAATCCAGTTTGCTTTTAGGCTACTTTAAGTGTCTCTGAGACAAAAAGCCATTTTATCTTGTTTTTTTTATGAAGAACACAAAAACTCTTTAGAGAGAAAGTTGGAATCTTTAGTTTCTTTTCTTTTTATTTTCTTGTATTTGCTTGACTATCTTGATTACTAATCATGATTAACACCAAATCATCTTTGATTCTTGGGTTTATCATGAAGAGTAGTGAGCAGTTACCCTTGGATTCATGGGTTAAGGTAGATTAGGGTGATTAAGTGTAGATCTAGGATATTTTGTTGTAGATCCTTCTTATTCCTTGCTAGTAGAGTGATCTAAATGCTATTTTAGAGTTGGCCTCTCTAAAGTTGAACTCTAGACATTTCATACCTGAAAAGTGTTGATGAAATGTCTGATCCAACTCTCTTAAGCTTTTAACACTCTTTACCAAAGAGATTTGTTGTTAAAGGTTTTAAAATGGCTATTAGACTTGATTTTAATGATTGCTTAGATGATATTCAACCAAAGAGATTTGATGATTGAGTTATCTTAGTGAATGAACATCCATTTAGAGATAGAGTTTGTTTAAGATTGTGTCTAAGCCTATGGTTGATAGATTGATTGAAAGGTACGACCTTTAGATTGAAACTTGATCACCCAAGGTCAATTCCCTTAGCCCATGGGTTCTCCCATCTCATAAAACAAAAGAAAACTTGTTCTTATTTGCATTTTAGTAGTATTTTAAGTACCAAACATCTTATCACTTGATTGCACTTAGATTAAGTATGAACTTGTATTCTCTTTGATTCAAAATAACATCTTAAGTACTACTTTGATTTGAAACATTGGACGCGAGAAAAATCCATTTCAGTAATTATTAATCCACATGGTCCATTGACCTCGAAGTACCTTAATGTACGTACGTTTCCCGAAAGGGTTCCACATGACATGATCCACTGCATGCATACACAAACAAATAACATGGTAGCAACAAAATCAGTGAGATTTAATAATAAACCTTCTTTACGTTGCTGAGATACAATGAGTTATATACCGATAACAATTTATACCTATTACCTATACTTTCAACATAAATCAATGATTTGTGAATTGTGATTTTAATATTTAATTGAGGATGACTCTCACTTTTTGGAATCGTACGAGCTAAGGACATTCTTACCTTAGCCACGATCACTATATATGCCTAAATGGACAATAAAATAAAAAGAAGAGATAAAACTTTTGAAAATCATTAGATTCTCATCTTTTACATTTTGTGATACAAAAATAAAACTGAGCATGCGTCGCATTCGGACAGGATATCGTTAGAAACAAAATCCAAACATCTTGTCCGATCTAATCCAATAACCATCGTATTTTTTGCCTCTATATATATAAAGAAAGACTTCCACCAATAATTTCATATCCACACAACATTTACACAACCTAAACAAAATCATATTGATTCAGAAACCTATTCCAAAGGTTAAATAAGAAACAAAAACTAAGAAACTGAATTTTAGTAGTGATACCTTATAATACAAACTAGCAATGGAGATGATAACGAAGATGGTGTTGGAGAGACCAGTGGTCATTTACAGCAAAACCTCATGTTGTATGTCCCACACGGTCAAGACTTTGCTCTGCGACTTCGGTGCGAATCCAGCGGTTCACGAGCTTGATGAGATACCTAGAGGCAGGGAGATTGAGCAGGCGTTGTTGCGGCTTGGGTGTAGCCCGGCGGTTCCAGCCATTTTTATTGGAGGAGAGTTGGTTGGTGGAGCTAACGAGGTCATGAGTCTTCACCTTAACGGCTCATTGATCCCTATGCTTAAGCAGGCTGGTGCATTGTGGGTCTGACTTAATATATTTAACTAAATAGTTTACTTAACACTAAGTTAAGTACGCAGAATAATGTTTTTAAATACATCTATGGTTTTTGACGTGGTGATATGTATGAGTCCATGTCAGATCAATAATCCGGGTGTTATCTTTTTACTGTTTTGATGTTACATGAACTTATAAGAAAATAAATATAAATAATAATGAAGAAATTAAGAAAAATAATTACAAACTGATGTGTTTTTAATCGCTTCTGTTCATGTCTTCGACGGGTATTTAAGATCAAGTATATACTGTGAAGGAATGTGAGGATAAAGAGATGTAGATGAAGAACAGAGAGAGAGAGAGAGAGAGAGAGAGAGAGAGAGAGAGAGAGAGAGAGAGAGAGAGAGAGAGAGAGAGAGAGAGAGAGAGAGAGAGAGAGAGAGAGAGAGAGAGAGAGAGAGAGAGAGAGAGAGAGAGAATTTGGATACAAGTATTTAAAGACAAGTTACCTCATTACACAATATAATAAAATATATTATTCTCTCTTCTTCTTCTCTTCAATAAACTCGAGCTTATAAAACTTTATAAAGCCTTATAAAACCTTATAAAAGATTTATAAAACCTTATAAGTCTGACAGCTTAATTCTCAAGTCTGACAGCTTAATTCTCAAGTGTAGCTGCTTAATTCTGTTTCATGTCAACCCTCCCCCTCAAGCTTGACCATGTGGAACAAGTCAAGCTTGGAAGCCATGAAGTATTCCCTCATTAAAACCTCAACTAGGTAAAACCCTTTGGGAGAAAACTCAAGTCAAGGAAAAAGAGTATAACACTTCATGAAGGAGAGATCATTGACATGATAGGTCTGTGAGTCCCAATTTTGGATGAATGAACTCACATACCTTAGTGCTTGCTGCCTTGGTGAAGATATCAGCTAGCTGATCTTCACTCCTTGTGTAGCACGGCAATATGATCTTCTGCTCCACGGCTTGTCTCACTTTGTGGCAATCTACCTCTATATGTTTGGTCCTTTCATGGAAGACTGAGTTGCTAGCAATGTGTATAGCAGCCTGGTTATCACAATGCATCGTGATTGGCGTTGTAACTTCAATTCCCAAGTCCTTAAGAAGTCCTTTGATCCAAATCAACTCGCTTGTGAGCTTCCTCATAGCTCTATATTCTGCCTCAGCACTTGAACAAGACACCACCTTCTGCTTCTTGCTCTTCCATGTTACCAAATTGCCTCCAATGAAGGTACAATATCCAGTAGTTGATCTTCTATCAACTCGATCTCCTGCCCAATCCGCATCACAGTACCCAACAATCTCAGTGTTTCTATTGCATCCCATCCATACTCCTTGGCCTGGTGCCTCTCTTAGGTACCTGAGAATCCTCTCAACCATGTTCCAGTGGTGTACCTTGGGAGCTTGCATGTGTTGGCTTACTTGGTTTACTGCAAAGCATACATCTGGTCGGGTAATGGTAAGATAAATGAGTTTTCCCACCATTCTCCTATAGTGATTTACATCTTCATATGACTTGTCTTCAATCTCCCCCTCACGCATCACTTTGTTTCCTTCCTCTAGAGGTGTTTTGGCAGCTCTTCCACCAAGATCTCCAGCCTCATTTAGTAAGTCAAGGGTGTATTTCCTTTGAGATAGAAACAACCATTCCTTAGACCTACACATCTCGATCCCTAGGAAGTATTTGAGCTCTCCCAAGTCCTTGATATCAAATGAAGCCTTAAGGAACGCTTTGGTCGAGATGATCCCTTCTTTGTCACTGCCTGTGATGATAATGTCATCAACATAGATGAGAATGACAATGATTCCTTGCTGGCTAGTGAGGGTGAATAGGGTATGATCAGCTTCAGACTTGACAAAACCTCTTCCATTGAGTGTGGTGCTTAGTTTGTGGTACCACGCTCTTGGTGATTGTTTCAAACCATAGATGGCTTTCTTCAGCCTCAATACATTTCCTGGTTTGGTAAGGTGTTCCATACCAGGTGGTGGTCTCATGTAGACCTCATCTTCTAACTCTCCTTGTAGAAAAGCATTCTTGACATCCATTTTCCACAGATCCCATTCTAAGTTCACGGCCAATGAGAGTACAATCCGTATCGTGTGAAGCTTAGCTACTGGTGCAAAGGTGTCAAGGTAATCTTCACCATAGACTTGAGTGTAGCCTCTTGCAACAAGTCTGGTTTTTTTTCTTTCTGGTTGCCCATTAGCCAAGTACTTGATAGTGAATAGTAACATGCTTGTGACAGCCTTCTTACCTTTGGGGAGCTCACTCTCAAACCAAGTTCCATTTCGGATCATGGCACTGACCTCATCATCTACTGAGTCTCTCCATTCCTTTATCTCCATTGCCTCCTCATAGGTCCTCGGAATATACTCTTGATCTATATTGGTGATGAAGGCTTGATGATCTCTTGGATAGTAAGCAAGGGAGCAAGTTGCTTGAGTGGGATGGGCTACTGCTTGACTGTTGAAATACTTCCAATTTGATGGACGCTTTCTCACCCTTGTGCTTCTCCTAAGCGGCTGGACCTCTCCAACAGTCTCAGCTTCAACTTCATTTTGTTGATCTGATTCCTCTTGTTGTTGGCTTTCATCCTGATCATGAACCTCTTGCTCTTGATCAGTAGTCTGCGGATCCTCTTGACCCATGTATGGTTCCTCTTGACCAGTAGACGAATCCTCTTGATTCCCCCCTTCAGGATTAGGATGAGAAGCCTCTTCAGCCGCATCCATACCATTGGCTTGATCTAAACTATTTGCTGAACTAGTAGTTCTTTCATTTGGTGTCATGATGATACCTAGGCTCTCCATGATAATTCGTAGGTTGTTTGCCCTATCTGAGGCCCCTTGAGATAGATCCTTGAGATTGTCCCAACTCTTCTCCTCATAATAGCCTCTAGATTCCACAAACTTGACCTCTCTGGATACTAAGACTCTTCTTGTCTCTGGAGAGTAGCATTTGTAACCTTTTTGAGTGGTAGAATACCCAATGAACACTGCCTTTGTGCTTCTGGCCTCAAGTTTGTTCCTATGATCACCTGTTTGCAATACATAGCACAAGCACCCAAATACCCGTAAATGGTCAATTGATGGTTTTCTTTTGTTCAATACCTCATAAGGTGTGGCATCATCAAGGACTCTTGTTGGAGTTCGGTTGATGAGATAGCATGCTGTCATGACTGCATCACTCCAGAACCTCTTAGGCATGTTGGTGTAGAACATCATGGACCTGGCCACTTCCATCAGATGTCGGTTTTTCCTCTCAGCTACACCATTTTGTTGTGGAGTGTAAGGACAGCTGGTTTGATGGATTATTCCATGCTTGGCCAAGTGGGATTTGAAAGTTGTGCTTGTATATTCCCCTCCATTATCTGACCTGAATACTTTGATCTTAACATTGAACTGATTAGTTATGTAGCTCTGGAAGTTTATAAATGCATCTAGTACTCTATCTTTAGATGGTATCATAGTCAGCCATGTATATTTAGATTTCTGGTCTATGAAGGTGACAAAATATCTATGATTTTCCCTAGAAGTGCATGGTGCAGTCCAGACATCAGAGTGTATAAGATCAAAGCATTTCTCATAGATAGTAGATGACTTGGGAAACACAGTCTTGCAATGTTTGCCAAGAATACATGCTTCACATCCATCATTTTTGAAATAAACATTAGGCAATAACAGGTTCAGTGCTCTAGAATGGGGATGGCCTAACCTAGCATGCCACAATACATCATTTTCTAAGACAGGGATTGAACTAAAAGCATAAGGTAAACATGATCTAGTCGTGGTGTCTTCAAGCAGGTACAAGTCCCCTTTAGTAACACCCTTTCCGATCATCTTAAGAGTCTCAATATCCTGAAATACGACATCATTAGGACTAAAAATAACCTTGCAGTTAAGATCAGTGGCAACCTTCTTGACAGATAATAGATTAGATGCAAAAGATGGCATATAAAATGCTTTAGTATCTTTCTCAAATAGTTTCAAGTTTCCTACACCTTTTATTGGTATGCTGTCACCATTTGCAATCATAACATTGCCTAAGGCATGCTTAACATTACTGATTAACCTAGCATCACTAATCATGTGGTGAGAAGCTCCAGAATCAATAACTACTGGCTTAAAGCTATCAGATGCATTCAAGGTTGTAACAAGAGCATTGGACAGTTTATAAGAGGCATTCAAAGATAAACCAAGTGTGTTACCAGAGTTTTCCTTGAGGGCTTTGATGAGAGCATCAAGGTCAGACCTCTTGATTGTCTCATCTTGGGTAGTCCTCATGATAGAACAGCCACTGAATCCCAAGGTCTTCCCTTCTCCAGCCGCAACCGAGTTCATGGGGCGAGGAGTAGATGGCTCGCCCATTTCACCAGAGAAATTCCCCCTTGCATCAGAGTAAGGTGTCCTGAACTTCTGAGGCTTGAGGTGTGGGTGAACGATCCAACATTTGTCTTTGCCGTGACCTTTTTTCTTGCAATGGTCACACACCCACACTTTGTTGTCTTCTGGCTTGTAATACCCCTTGTTAGCTATGCCCTCATGTTTGTGCTCATTTCCTTCAGCCTTGTTAGCTATGATAAGGTCTCCTTTGCCACCAAAGAGTCCCACTGAGCCTTGCTCCTTTTGAATCTGAGCACAAAGCTCCTCAAGTGATGGAAGCTTCTCACTTCTTAGAATGTGTTTGATTAGATCACTATAACCCGGGTTGAGAGTGAACAGCAAAGCAAAGACCTTGTCTTGCTCCTTTCTCTCATTAAGTACATCCGGATCAAGACTGGCCGGTCTTAGCATCTCTAACTCGGCCCACAACGATCTGAACTTCCCAAAATGCTTGGAAAATTCAGTGTCCTCTTGACTGAGAGTGTTGATAGCCCTCTTGACTTTAAACACCCTACTGATGTTAGATATATTTCCATATACCTTCTGGAGAGTATCCCACAGCTCCTTGGAAGTTTCACAGTAGAAGTAAGCTTCCAAGATAGAGGTTTCAAGACTATTCTGAATGATGGAAAGGACCATGAGATCCTTCTGACTTCTCTTTCCACCTCTTTCAGCCGCAGCAACAACTTCTTTACCATCCTCTCCTAGGATGGTCTTCTTGGTGTCTTTGCCGTCAACAACATACTCCCAAAGACCTCTGCCTCCAAGAGCGGTTTTGACAAGTCTAGACCACAGTAAGTAGTTGGTTCCCTTGAGGGTAACCGGAATAGACACAGATTTAAAGACATCCGTGTATGAGTTTTCCATTTTTTTTTTCTGGGAATGAAGAACAACTCAAGAACAGGATGAACTTTACCAAAAATAGAAAGGAAAAATCAGAGATTTGTGGAAGTAAAGAGAATAGAGTAGAGAAGAATGAATGTCAGGAGCTTACTTGCTCTGATACCATGAAAGAATGTGAGGATAAAGAGATGTAGATGAAGAACATTGAAGAATAGAGAGAGAGAGAGAGAGAGAGAGAGAGAGAGAGAGTAGATCTGAGAGAAACTCTATTCCCTTGAAATTCAAATTGTGGATCTGGGTACAAGTATTTAAAGACAAGTGACCTCATTACACAATATAATAAAATATATTCTTCTCTCTTCTTCTTCTCTTCAATAAACTCGATCTTATAAAACTTTTATAAGCCTTATAAAACCTTATAAAAGCTTTATAAAACCTTATAAGTCTGACAGCTTAATTCTCAAGTCTGACAGCTTAATTCTCAAGTCTAGCTGCTTAATTCTGCTTCATGTCAACATAATGCACATTGTAAATAAAATTTGAAATATAATATATGTGAATTTAATAGAAATTAAAATTTGAATTTTACACAACAGTAAGGAGAAACTTGGGTTAAAGCTCGCTCAAGGGGAAGCTAATAGTTTGTCAAACATGGTTCATTTCGACAATGTCAGGCTCGAGCATGATGTAGCGTTGGTAAAATATGTCCTAGACGATAAACAAAGGAAAATGTTTGTGGATGTACAAGGCGGAGGATCAAAGTTTAACAACGTTGTCTCATCTGTTTTGTAGGAGCTGCATTCAACAAGAGGTGTTCTCGCTGGAGAAAGAGCAAGAATGTTCCAGTTGCAGGTAATTGATATTAATATTATATATGAATTCATGATAATTTATAAGTTATAACTATAACCTACCTACTATCACTAACAATATCAAATAGCCAAGACTATAATTGCTTCAAAATTAGCATATATTATATTGATGTAGAAAAAGAAAAGCAAAACAAACATGGATGTTTAGTCATAATAATGATTTTTCAGTCTAATCATTTGTTTGTTTAAATTTGATATAATAAATGAAACATAAATAAATAAAACTAGAATATTTTGTCCTAAAATTGTAAACAAAAAATTGATTTTGTTGATTTTAAAATATTAGTATCAACTTTTATCCAATTCTAAAAAGATTTCATGAAGTGATAACTAGAAAGCTGGTATCAATCTCCATCTCTGAAGAGCTTATACTTGTTATGAGTGGTATGCCAACATCATCAACGTTGAGCTTACTATTTTCTATTTAAAATTGGTTGATGTGTTAACTGATCTAACATTTTTGTTTGTTGGGACAACAAGTCTGTAAACTAATTCATTCTCTTCTCTTAAACCACCCAAGCTACCCATCAAAGGATTTTCTCAAGAGATGTTATGGAGCCTTCTTCATTCGAGTTCACTTAGTCCTAGAGAATATGTTGACTCTTCAGTTTTATCGTCAATTTTAGCTACTGAGTAATTAATATGAAGGTCTGTGTGCCAAAAAAAGATTGTAATTACAAACTCAAAACTATAACTTCTTTTTCAACAATAGATTAAAGCCTTAGCGAGATGTCACGTAGTCATTGATTTAGTTTCTGATTCTTCACATCAATAAAAAAATGCAAGTATTAATAAACAAAACAAACGAGATTCAACAATATAAACAGCCATTTTTCATTTAATTAAACGTCATGACATTTATCACTGCGACTCTGCCTCAGGTAGTTCTTCTTATTCTTTGGTTTCTTGAGATTGAGAAGAAGAAGATCAATATGGATCCAGACGAATGTACCTATTCAACAGATCTTTTGACTCCATCGGGAAAAAAGATTCCTTTGGGAAAGACCAGTTAAACACTCAGCAAAAGTAAAGGAGTTGCAATTGCAATCCACTTCTCGTGGACAAGGAAACAGAGGAAGACTCAGGTAGAAGTGCTATCGGCATTTTGACAAAGTTAACAAAGTGTTTCCACCGTTTATTTCGGGTTCTTTTAGAATCATTTCACTTCCGAATCGTTTGTAGAAACTATATGGCTTCGGTTTGTACCAGTAAAAGAATTATAAACAGATTTGTGTTAAATCGTTTCTGTTAATGGCTCTGATTGGTAAAATCACGGAATCTAAAAAATAGTTAAATTGTGGTAAAAAAATAATCAGGCTACAAAAAAAATTAAAATATGTTGAATGAAAGTCATATTTAGATCAAGTATGTAATGCATATTGTAAATAAACACAACAATTTGCAAGCTAGTTCATTAAACTGTACTCAGTCATATATATATATATATATATATATATATATATATTTGAATTTTATAGAAGTCAAAATTTTAATATAACACAACAGTAAAATCTTGAAAACTTGTCCTAGCAAAAAGTTTAGGAGAGTTGGAGCAAAGATTAGAGCAGAGAAAGCACTTTCTATGGCGTCTGACCGACAAAATGTCAAATCTCCATGCTCTGGGTTGTTTCTTTTTGCACACATTGATGATGCCATGATATCCCCGCACGTGGATAATGCCACTTTTGAGGAGAAAACAAGAGACTGATGAAAAGCTCTGTGATGCCATGAGTGATGTTGAGTTGCTTAAGGAGAATCTCAGTGGGTTAGAGCTTGCTCAAGCGGAAGCTAATAGTTTGTTAGACATGGTTCACTCAAACAATGACAGGCTTGAGCATGATGTAGCGTTCCTTAAAGCTGTCCTAGACGACACAGTTGCAGATATTCATCATCATCCATCAATTACAACCAGTTTGCGTTTTGGTGTTTTTCTAAACGTGAGGTGAATGCAGGTTTGAAGTGTTTCATCTGAGAAGTTAGGTGCATCACCGGAGACATGAATAAGAAGAAGCCATGAATAAGAAGACAAAGATCGCGGGTATAGCTGGTTACCACTCTAGCAACTGGTTCGTTCACTTTTACTTCCACTTGTGTAGCTACTTTTCATGATTTCTGTTTTAATTATTAGCCTCTTTTTATTAGTGACAATGAAGCTGAAATGATCAACAAAGTTGCCTCAGATGTGTTGGGCTTTACACCATCAAAAGACTTTGATGACTTTGTTGGCATAGAATCTCAAATCAGGGAGATAAAATCGAAGTTGATCCTACAATCAGAACAAGTTAAGATTATAGGGATTGTGGGTCCTGCCGGGATTGGGAAGACAACCACTGCCAGAGTTTTATACAACCAACTCTCTCCTGGTTCCATTCATCACTCTTTTGGAGAATATCAAAGGGAGTTATGAGAAGCCTTGTGGTAACGACTATCAGTTAATGTTAAAGAACACGTAAAACGTGTTGGTCGGCATAGACGGTGACGGCATGGACGGTGAGCTGAAATTGTTGACGTTGGTTTTGTCAAAGATTGTGAGCTCACCAAACACCTTCTTCATGCTTATAAAAGGAGAGCTGAGGTGAAGAGGAAAAGTATCCCAAAAACAAGAAAACACAGAGAGAACGAGAGAAGAGAAGAAGAACAACAACAAAAAAAAAAATTCTCACAAAAAAATATTCTTTAAGTTCTGAGTATATTTGGGATCGGGGTGTGAGTTGTGAGCTTGTAAAATTTCTCTGGTTAATAATAAAAAATCTGTAGCAGGTCCGGAGACGTATGCAACATTGGCCGAACTCTGTTAACAATTTTGTGTGGATTCTTTCCCGCTCCCATAAATTCTGGTTTACCACAAAATTTGACTGCATATTTCTTAACAACTGGTATCAGAGCTTGAGTTACGGTGGTCGGTCAAATTTTTGCGGAGTTACTATTCATGTGAACAGTATTTTGTGCATGGTGTGTTTTGTCATCGGTTTGTCGACGAAGGTGTTCTAATACACAGTGGCTCCAGAAACGATGGGAGGCGAAAATGGTTCAGCGCACAGTATCGGGAAATTTGACGGTACAGATTATGCATTTTGAAGAATGCAAATTGAAGATTATCTGTACGGAAAGAAGCTTCATCAACCGCTGAGCAAGAAGCCTGAGAAGATGGATCAGGATGAGTGGGAGCTCTTTGACAGACAAGTTCTGGGTGTTATAAGGTTAACACTGTCGTAAAATGTTGCTCACAACGTTGCGAAGAAGAAGACCACAGAAGGGCTCATGAAAGTTCTCTATGATATGTATGAGAAACCTTCGGCAAACAATAAGGTGTTTCTCATGAAGAAACTCTTTCATTTGAAGATGGAAGAAGGTGTCTTGGTTGCCGTAGATGTGAACGAGTTCAACACGATTGTCAACCAACTGTCATCAGTTGAAATCGAGTTTGACGATGAAGTGCGAGCACTGATTCTGTTGGCGTCTCTGCCAAATAGTTGGGAGCCAATGAGGGCAGCAATTAGTAATTCTGTGGGTACTCAAAAGCTCAAATTCAATGATGTTAGAGATTGTATCCTTGCTGAGGAATTTCGAAGGATAGACTCTGGAGAGGCATCAACGAGCTCTGCTTTCAACGTGGAAAACAGAGGGAGAAAC
This sequence comes from Brassica napus, assembly GCF_020379485.1. Classification (NCBI taxonomy): domain Eukaryota; kingdom Viridiplantae; phylum Streptophyta; class Magnoliopsida; order Brassicales; family Brassicaceae; genus Brassica; species Brassica napus. The sequence goes on along the minus strand of NC_063445.1, from coordinate 3,422,669 downwards.
CCTGATAGAAATAATTGGAGTAATGGCAGATCGAAGTCAAGGAATGGACGGGGTCAGTCCAAATTCTGACAGCCTGCAGAGTGCTGGAATTGTGGAAAACCAGGTCACTGATTACGCGTTTAAGCACACACCAATTAACCTAATGTGCCAACAATACCACAATCGAATGGTATGTCATTGTAGCATTTTAGGATCGAATCCACGGAGAACTAGAGACTTATAACACCAAGAATACACAAACCTTCCTAATCTAAGCAAACAAGAAGATAGATGATTTGTAACAAACTAATATCCTAGAAATATAAACAAGTGAATCCATGGGCTAAGGGAATTGACTTCAAGTAACTAAGATCCAATCTAGGTGACAAGCTTTCAATCAAAGTAATCTCTTAAGTCTAAACACAATTTTAGACAAGTCCTATGTCTAGGTAAATGTCCATTTGCTTAGAAATCATTAAACATCAAATGTCTTTGGCTTAATTCAATCAAGCAATCTTTAAGTTCAAGTTTAATAACTATCTAGCAATTTTAACATCAAGTGTCCTTGGCTAATCTCACTAGAGCTTAGTTGAGTTGATTCAAACACTTCATCTAATCATGTCTGATGAGAAGTGTTTAGAAATCAGGTTTAGAATGATCAAGACTAAACAAGCATTAAAAATACTCAACAAGCAAGTTCATACAAGGATCTAATACAACAACACCATAGATCTTCACTAAGTTACTCTAATCTCCCTAACCCATGAATTCTTAAGGAAACTACTCACTAATCTCCATGAAAACACTTAATCTCATAATAGATTGAAGCATATTCAAGTAGATACAACAGAGAATAAAGATAAACAAGGATTAAACAAGCAAATTCAAGAGAATAAGAAGAAAAGAAACTAAAGATTCAAGCTTTCTCTCTCAAGAGTTCTTGTGTTCTTCATAAAAAAGTAGATAGATCCCCCATTATTGTCTGAAAAGTAGTCATATATTACTAAAACTCGAGCTGGGGTTGACCCATAAAAACAGATATTTTTCTCCGTAGTGACCATAAAAGGTCGCTACAAGAGGTCACTACGCCTGTAGCGACCTGAAATGCCCGCTACGGGTGGCCGCTAGGACACTTAGACGATTTTTTCGCATTCTTGAACTCATAGCGACCTCATTATGCCGCTACGGAAGACCGCTACAGAAAGCGCTTCAACTATAGCGGTCTCTCTAACCCGCTACATACTCCCGCTATGGTACTTAGGCGCCTCAGCTCTATCTTCTGTAGCGACCATCGTTTGCCGCTACGCCTGGCCGCTAGGAATGTCATACTGATATGTGTGTAGTATTTTGATCATAAATCCCTCAATACAGCTCCAAACGACTTGAAACCACCTCCATTGTAAAGCTAACTCAAATTCCAGTGTCTCCACAAATATTGAGCTTCAGAAGAGATCTTTAAGGCCTTCATCCGTGTTCATCTTTCACTCTTTGGACTCGAATACCCTCCAATGGTCCTCTAACTCATCCATGTTGCTCTCCAACACCTGATATGTACAAATGCAATGATATGCAACCTAAATGTGCCTAGATGATACTCTAAATGACCAAACCATGCAAGAATAAGAAGTTAAAAACATGTAAATTCACAAGATATCAACTCCCCCACACTAGTCCTTTACTTGTCCTCAAGTAAACTTTCAAGTCCTAAGAAGGAAGAAGTTTGAAAAAGGGAGCTCATAGCCAAAAGACACACATCCTAGCTCTTCTACAACATTCCAAATGATCATAGCAAACAATCATTGGTCATTCTTTTATCAGTCTAGCTTCTCAATGCCTATCAAACTCTTTTTATTTCTTTATACAAAGTGCAATGCTCATCAATCAACAAGTAACTTCAACCAATTCTCACATTCATTCACACACACACACATGGTGGATTCTCACAAATGGGCACATGATCTCAATCACTTGGCTAGGTAGATTAATGGTCTTTTATGAATGAAAAGAAATGTTCAAATACAATCTTTTTAATGGTGGTAATCACTCAAGAACAAGGAGCATGATCATTATGCAAAATTTATCTAAGACTAGGAGCAATTCATGCATACATAGCTCATTCACATCATTCTACTCTTCTTCCTAAATGATTACAAATTCTACCCATCTTTTATATTTCAAAACCCAAGTATATACACTTCACTCACATTTCTCACCAAGTGAACTCTCTCTTTTTTTTTTTTTATTTACATGATCAACCAACTAAGAACTTGACACTCTTTTTCTTTCCCCATTATGATCTTTCATTCATTTTTTTTTACTTTGGGGAATTCTAATTGACACACTTAAGAGTTTTTCTTCTTTTATTTTCTTGGTTCCTATTGGTTTTCTTTTCTTATTGACACTCTTTGATCTTTTTTTTTTTTTTCTTCTCTCAAACCCAAGATATAACAACTTAAAAACACACAAACTCACTCACCATCCTAGATGCTAGTTCAAATGAGGATCTTATGCTAGCAATAGATGAGAACAAACATATGTCGCTCCCAATACTCTCAAGATTTTGCACATAACAAGCTATCAATAAGAGACCTCACTCAACAAATCAATATTGGTTTCAAAGAATGGCAAGGGTTCAAGGGTAGGGGAGTGCCATTTGGGTTAATCAAAGGATAATACATGGAATAAGATAACCCAAATGTGTATGAAATCCATGATCAAGTATGCAAGTGCCCATATGCAAGAGAGATTAAATTCATTATGCCCAAGTTCAGTTTGTAATTGGTTTCAAGAACAATGTCAATATCATATGAGCAACATGTTTCAAAAAGAGTTTTCAAGGCTCAAGAGATGCTTGTAGATATGTTCTTTTCATGGCTATTTCAATCATGGCTCCCTATGCATAATTCAAAACACACGACTTTTTTTTAATTTAAACTTTTTTTTTTTTATGCAAATAAATATTCACAATGCAATGCATGAGACCAATGACAATAAGACAAAACAAAACACAATGTGAGATAGTAGACTCTCCCCCAAACTTACTTCACACAGTCCCTTGTGTGAGAGTAAGCTCAAAGAAGAGATCTAAGATAAACATGAAAACTAAATATGTAAAGGTTGATTGACACTTACTTGGAGTTATTGGCTGGTTCAGAGGAGGGTAGACAGAGAAAGCATCGTCTTTTGACCTCTAGCGATTTTGATTGACCTTTGAAAGATAACAGTGGACTGCCTCCCAAGTGCGCTTGTTTTAAGTCTTTAAGCTTGACTGCAGAGCCTTTTCAGGCAAGAGGTGGCCCACAGAAGGCCTTATCGAGACAACCATGATCACCAGGATCATACTCGTCGTAGAACCATCCCCTGAATTCGTTCATCCTGATTTCCTCAAATGGTATCTTCCTTGGATCATCACGTTTAAGTTCTTTGGTGGAGAGAATACCAAAGTGATTCTGAAAGGGCTTTTCTACTGGAGACTCTTCTTCTTGTACCTCTTCGGAGGATTCTTTGATGTAATTCATTTGATTCTCCACAGACTCTTCACCCTTTGCTTCTTCCTTGGCTACAGGGATCACACGCGTTTCTTCTTCACTCAAGAGCTCGTTTATAAAAACCAAGCTCTCTTTTGTCTCCTCAACGCATTCAACAACCAAATTCTCATCACCCAGATCTTCAAGAGTGTTCTCAACAAAGCCTACTTCTTCTTCATCGATGTTTGCATAATGACTCATGAATGTCATAGTCTTGGTTTGTTCTTCAGATCTTATAATAAGATTCTCATCTACCATGCATTCAGAGAGTGATTTAGACTCGTATATAGGCTCTTCAGCTTCATGTTGAAAATCATCCTCAAGCTGAGCATCCTCTTCAAAATCACATTCCATGTATGTGGTATGTGCTTCATAAGTGTTGGCGTTGTGAAGAGGAGTGGCGCTTTCTTCTTGGTCTTCGATCATGTGAGAGATGTTGTTGTTGAAAGACTTCACATGTGCTACAACTCTATCCAACCTTGAGCTAAGAGCTTTGCCATTAGCATCTATCTTGTTAGAAAGAGAATCAAGTTGCCTTTCCATCTCAATCCTTCCCCTTTCTTGATTCTCCAACAACTTCTCAAGCATGTTGGTGATGTCTTCTTCATTTGAGTCTTGGGGGAAGTTATCTTCTTCTTCTTCATACTCTAAATCCCAAGGTTGGTGTCTCTCACCATATCTATATTGGTGTCCTTGACCAAAGTCTCCGTGTGGTTGATACTCCAATGAGGTGGTTGGTTCATAAGCTCTTTCACAAGATGTGGAGCTTCTAGATATCACCCTTTCTTGACTCTCTAAAATAGCCTTGAGCATTGATTCCAAGTCAAGAGACATGATCTTCCTCTCTTGTGGATGTATCTTGCAAAAGAGCAATCACTTGAAAGGGAATTAGTAACCAAACAAAGCAAAATAAAACATATGAAAATAAAACTTAGTCTCAAGAAAGTTTGAAATCCTAATGACAAATCTACTTAGTTCCCCGGCAACGGCGCCAAATTGATTACGCGTTTAAGCACACACCAATTAACCTAATGTGCCAACAATACCACAATCGAATGGTATGTCATTGTAGCATTTTAGGATCGAATCCACAGAGAACTAGAGACTTATAACACCAAGAATACACAAACCTTCCTAATCTAAGCAAACAAGAAGATAGATGATTTGTAACAAACTAATATCCTAGAAATATAAACAAGTGAATCCATGGGCTAAGGGAATTGACTTCAAGTAACTAAGATCCAATCTAGGTGACAAGCTTTCAATCAAAGTAATCTCTTAAGTCTAAACACAATTTTAGACAAGTCCTATGTCTAGGTAAATGTCCATTTGCTTAGAAATCATTAAACATCAAATGTCTTTGGCTTAATTCAATCAAGCAATCTTTAAGTTCAAGTTTAATAACTATCTAGCAATTTTAACATCAAGTGTCCTTGGCTAATCTCACTAGAGCTTAGTTGAGTTGATTCAAACACTTCATCTAATCATGTCTGATGAGAAGTGTTTAGAAATCAGGTTTAGAGTGATCAAGACTAAACAAGCATTAAAAATACTCAACAAGCAAGTTCATACAAGGATCTAATACAATAACACCATAGATCTTCACTAAGTTACTCTAATCTCCCTAACCCATGAATTCTTAAGGAAACTACTCACTAATCTCCATGAAAACACTTAATCTCATAATAGATTGAAGCATATTCAAGTAGATACAACAGAGAATAAAGATAAACAAGGATTAAACAAGCAAATTCAAGAGAATAAGAAGAAAAGAAACTAAAGATTCAAGCTTTCTCTCTCAAGAGTTCTTGTGTTCTTCATAAAAAAGTAGATAGATCCCCCATTATTGTCTGAAAAGTAGTCATATATTACTAAAACTCGAGCTGGGGTTGACCCATAAAAACAGATATTTTTCTCCGTAGTGACCATAAAAGGTCGCTACAAGAGGTCACTACGCCTGTAGCGACCTGAAATGCCCGCTACGGGTGGCCGCTAGGACACTTAGACGATTTTTTCGCATTCTTGAACTCATAGCGACCTCATTATGCCGCTACGGAAGACCGCTACAGAAAGCGCTTCAACTATAGCGGTCTCTCTAACCCGCTACATACTCCCGCTATGGTACTTAGGCGCCTCAGCTCTATCTTCTGTAGCGACCATCGTTTGCCGCTACGCCTGGCCGCTAGGAATGTCATACTGATATGTGTGTAGTATTTTGATCATAAATCCCTCAATACAGCTCCAAACGACTTGAAACCACCTCCATTGTAAAGCTAACTCAAATTCTAGTGTCTCCACAAATATTGAGCTTCAGAAGAGATCTTTAAGGCCTTCATCCGTGTTCATCTTTCACTCTTTGGACTCAAAATCCCTCCAATGGTCCTCTAACTCATCCATGTTGCTCTCCAACACCTGATATGTACAAATGCAATGATATGCAACCTAAATGTGCCTAGATGATACTCTAAATGACCAAACCATGCAAGAATAAGAAGTTAAAAACATGTAAATTCACAAGATATCAGTCACATTAAGAAGAATTGCCGAACACCACCGAAGAAGGAAGACAACACTTGAGGCGGGGCCATTGTAGTGACACGTGAAATCGCTGATGTATTGGTAGTGTCTGTTGATTCCCCGAGGAAAATTGAAGCTCGTGATTCAACTGCAAATACCACCAAAGCATCAATCTCCTATGTCGATAGCGCAGTCGATTCATGGGTGCTTGACTCAGGAGCGTTGTTCCACACCACACCGCACCATAACATCATAGAAAATTATGTTGCGGGAAATTACGGAAAGGTATATCTTGCTGATGGATTACCTTTGGACATAGTTGGTATTGGAGATATCAACCTGAAGATGTCAGACAGACGTGTGTGGAAGATTACGAAGGTCAGACATGTGCCAAAGTTGATGCGAAATCTGATCTCAGTAGGTCAACTTGATGATACGGGGCACGATGTTAATTTTGGTGGTGGAGCCTGGAGAGTCAAGAAAGGTTCCATGGTGGTGGCTAGAGGTCATAAAAGAGGCACTCTTTATATGACGACGAGTTATCAAGACACTGTTGTTGTTGTCGAGAATGCCAAACAGACCAAGTTGTTGCATTGTAGGCTAGGACACATGAGTGAGAAAGGGATGAAACTCATGGTAGAAAATGGCACTCTTCCGGATCTGAAGACGGTCGATCATCAGATGTGTGAAAGCTGCATCCTTGGGAAACAGAAACGAGTTAGTTTCTCTAAAGGAGGAAGAGAGCCAAGATCTGAGAACTTAGAGCTGGTGCACACTGACGTGTGGGGACCCGCTCCTGTTGCATCGCTGGGAGGTTCATACTACTATGTGACCTTTATCGACGACTCCACAAGAAAGGTGTGGGTTTACTTCATGAAGAACAAGCATGAAGTATTTTTGGTTTTCAAAATATGGAAAACCATGGTTGAGATTGAGACGAATCTCAAGTTGAAGTGTTTAAGGTCTGATAATGGTGGAGAGTACATCAGCGACGAGTTCAAGAGATATTGCGCTAATAATGGGATCAAGATGGAGAAGACTATTCCCGGAACGCCTCAGCAGAATGGAATAGTGGAAATGATGAACCGAACCTTGAATGAGTGTGTAAGGAGCATGAGATTGCACTGTGGATTGCCAAAGACGTTTTGGGCAGATGCAATCAATACCGCAGCCTTCTTAATAAACAGAGGACCGTATGTACCATTGGGATTTAAGATTCCTGAAGAAGTTTGGAGCGGAAAGAAAGTAAATCTTTCTTATCTAAAGGTGTTTGGATGCTTAGCTTATGTTCATATTGATGATGCTGCAAGAAGAAAACTTGACTTGAAGTCTAAGAAGTGTTACTTCATCGGCTATGGTAACACGGAGTTTGGTTACCGGTTTTGGGATGATGAAAATCGAAAGATCATCCGCAGCAAGAATGTTGTGTTCAACGAAGAAGCGTTGTACAAGGATAAGCTAAGAGAAGGCTCGGAGAGGAAAGAGCCTGGAGCTGTTGACTTAGAAGATATCCTGACACCGGAGTTGCCATAGGATACCGCAACAGCAGAAGAAGAAATCTCTCAAGACGAGAGTGGTGAAGCTGAAGAAAGTGATGATTCTGAAGTGGTCCCATATACACCAGTCACGGAGTTACGATGGTCAAGTAGAATCATCAGAAAGCCAGTAAGATTTTCTTCATCGCTCAACTACATTCTGCTCACAGACAGAGGCGAGCCTGAATGTTATGAGGAAGCTATGCAAGTTGATGAGTCGATCAAGTGGGAGCTTGCAATGAACGACGAGATGGACTCGTTGTTATCCAATCATACGTGGGAGTTAGCAGATTTTCCTAAGGAGAAAAAGGCATTGCATAACAAGTGGGTCTACCGAATAAAAGAAGAACCTGATGGGAGTAAGCGCTATAAAGCGAGGCTTGTTGTGAAGGGATTCCAACAAAAAGAAGGCGTTGACTACACCGAAATCTTCTCTCCTGTAGTCAAGATGGTGACCATCAGAACGGTTCTTGGGCTGGTAGCACAAAAAGATCTGCATCTTCAACAGATGGATGTGAAGACGGCATTTCTTCACGGTGATTTGGATGAGGAAATTTATATGAAGCAACCCGAAGGCTTTGAGATCAAAGGGAAGGAAATCCTTGTTTGCAAGCTGAAAAGGAATTTGTACGGCTTAAAACAAGCTCCAAGACAGTGGTATAAACGGTTCGACAGCTTTATTAAAGGCGTTGGTTTCTTGAGGTGTGAAGTTGACCACTGTTATTACTTCAAGAGGCTTGAAGAGTCCTACTTTATATTGCTCCTATATGTCGATGACATGCTGATAGTAGGAGCAGACTTGCACGAGATCAATAGCTTGAAGACGAAACTCTCAGAAGAATTTGCGATGAAAGACCTTGGAGAAGCAAGACAGATTCTAGGGATGAGAATCAGTAGAAGCAAGGAAGGTCTTAAGTTATCACAAGAGGAGTATGTGAAGAAAGTCCTCAAGAGGTTTAACATGGATGACGCGAAGCCAGTTAGTACTCCCCTGGCAAGTCACTTTCGGTTATCCAGAGAGTAGTCTCCAAAGACGGAAGATGAGATGGAATATATGGATAAAGTTCCATATGCTTCTGCTATAGACAGCCTAATGTACGCGATGATATGTACAAGGCCAGACATTGCACATGCAGTGGGAGTCGTCAGCAGATTGATGAGCAATCCAGGAAAAGAACATTGGGAAGCCGTTAAGTGAATTTTTAGATATCTTAAAGGAAATCCAAGTTTATCGCTATGTTTCACGAAGTCTAAGACGGGATTGCAGGGATATGTTGATGCTGACAATGGAGGTGACATTGACAGCACGAAGAGCACAACCGGGTATGTCTACACTTTTGGCGGTACTGCAATTTGTTGGGTTTCAAAGTTGCAGAAAATTGTATCTCTATCAAGATGTGAAGCTGAGTATGTTGTGGTAACGGAGACAACAAAAGAGATGATATGGCTACAGTCTTTTCTAGAAGAGCTAGGCCATGACCAAGAGAAAAGTGTGTTACACTATGATAGTAAAAGTGCCATCGATTTGGCAAAGAATCCGGTTTACCATGCTCGGACGAAGCACATACATCGTCGATATCATTTCATCAGATCAACGTTAGAAGATGAAATGTTGGTGCTTGAAAAGATTCCAGGAAGCAAGAATCCGGCAGACATGCTGACGAAGGTCGTGCCATATGATAAGTTGAGGTTGTGTGCAACCTCAGTTGGCTTGTTGGAGTAACAAGCTGGGGAAACCTGATACATTGATCAAGGTGTGAAGACAGATTGAAATCAGTCTTCAAGTGGGAGATTGTTAAAGAACACGTAAAACGTGTTGGTCGGCATGGACGGTGACGGCATGGACGGTGAGCTGAAATTGTTGACGTTGGTTTTGTCAAAGATTGTGAGCTCACCAAACACCTTCTTCATGCTTATAAAAGGAGAGCTGAGGTGAAGAGGAAAAGCATCCCAAAAACAAGAAAACAGAAAGAGAACGAGAGAAGAGAAGAAGAAGAAGGAAAAAAAAAATCTCACAAAAAAATCTTTTTTAAGAAATTACGAGTAATTTCTGAGTGTATTTGGGATCGGGTGTGAGTTGTGAGCTTGTAAAATTTCCCTGATTAATAATAAAAAATCTGTAGCAGGTCCGGAGACGTAGGCAACATTAGCCGAACTCCGTTAACAATTTTGTGTGTGCTTCTTTCCCGCTCCCATAAATTCTGGTTTACCGCAAAATTTGACCGCGTATTTTCTAACAGTTGAAGCTGCGTTTTCAAAAAAGCTTGTTGTCTCAAATATTCAATCAAAAGGAAATTGAAGTTTGTCACTTAGGAGTGGCTCAAGGAAATCTGAGCGGCAAAAAGGTGTTAGTTGTTCTTGATGAAGTGGATAACTGGTGGCAACTAGAGGCAACGGCAAAGCAGCGTAAATGTTTTGGTCCCGGAAGTATGATTATCATTACAACCGAAGATAGAAAACTTGTCAAGGCACTCGGACTCGGGATCGATCATATCCAAGAGATGAATTTTCCAACTGAAGACGAGGCTCTTGAGATCTTCTGCCATTATGCTTTCGGTAAAAAGTCTCCAGATAATGGTTTTGAAATGCTTACTTGGGAAGTTACTGGACTTGTTGGTAATCTTCCTCTAGGCCTGAGAATCATGGGATCGTATCTACGAGGAATGTCCAGTGAGGACTGGATAAACTCACTACCAAGGCTCAGGTCTAGCCTCGACACAGAAATCGAATCAACTCTAAGATTTAGCTACGACAACTTAAGTTATAAAGATAAAGCTCTTTTCCTGCATATTGTATGTTTCTTTGTTTATTGCAAGGTTGATCGCGTTAAGAAGTGTCTTGAAAAGAGCGGTTTGGACGTTAAGCTTGGGCTTGAAGTCTTAGCTCACAATTCTCTTATATCTATAGAATACGGATTCATACGGATGCATAGATTACTGAAACAAATGGGTAGAGAAATTGTCAAGAAACAGTCTTTGGAGGAGCCTGGAAAGAGACAGTTCTTGTGGGATGCCAATGAGATTTTTGATGTACTTGAAGGAAATACGGTAAGTTTCTTTCTTTTTCTTACATATGCATGTCTTCTATTTCCTTGGGTTTTTTAAGCTGAGATTTATGAGTTCTTTTTGAATAATCTTATTCTTAGGGTACTGGAAATCTTCTAGGCATATCATTGTTTACTTCATGGGGAGAGGAAATCCATATAAGTAAAAGCGCTTTTGATGGGATGAATATAGTCTCCAGTTTCTAAAAGTCGACTGTCCACCCTTATGCATACCCGAGGGCCTCAACTGTCTTCCCAACAAACTCAGACTTATAGATTGGCTTAGATGTCCATTGAGAATTTGGCCTTCCAAGTTCTCTGGCAAGTTTCTTGTCGAACTAATCATGCAACATAGCAACTCTGAGAAGCTTTGGGAGGGAATCCAAGTAAAAACATTCAGCATTTATTGGGTGTATAGTGCGATTAGTCATTTCTCTAGAACTCATATTTTTCTTTTGTTTTTTTTCTTCTGTATAGCCTCTCCAATGCCTCAATCCGATGGATTTGAGTTACTCTAAGTATCTTAAAGAGATTCCAGATCTCTCAAAAGCAACAAGTCTCGAGGAATTATATCTCTCTGACTGCGAAAGTTTGTTAGAGCTCACAAGCTCTATTGGCAATGCCACTAAGCTTACAGTCTTCAAACTTAACGGGTTGCTTGCTTTTGAAGGAGCTCCCATCTTCTATGGGTAGGTTAATCAATCTCGAGGAATTAGATCTCAGATATTGTTCGAGTTTGAAAAACCTAGATATGAGCCTTTCTCCGATAGAGGAGATGCCATCATCAACCAGCACTTGGTCTTTGTCTATATCGATTGGATATTTCAGGGTGTACAAACATCAACGAATTCCCAAATGTTTCTGACAGCATTGTTGAGCGAGACAGGGATAGAGGAGGTTCCTCCATGGGTTGAGAAGCTATTTCGTCTGCAAAAACTAATTATGAATGAATGCGCGAAGCTGAAAAATATATCTCCAAACATTTCTAAGTTGGAGAATCTTGAGCTTCTTTGTCTGTGTACCGGTTGCTTTAGTATGTCCGGTGAGTATGTTGAGTATAGTTATGCCAACTTTTTTGAAGCAAAAATCAAGTGGGGGCCTGACTTGAGTTGGAGATTATAATCAGACTTCGACGTTGACTACATTTTGCCGATATGTCTACCCGAGAAGCCTCTTACATCTCCTATATCATTATATTTCTACGGTGATGGTTTCAAGACTCTTCCAGAGTGCATCACAAGTCTGTGAACGAAGGATGTAGGGGCATAAACATAGAGGCAAACAATGAAAATGCAAGTGGTGAGGATGAAGAAAAGGAAGATGAAGGTGCTGATGATGAAGCGGATGAAGATGTAGATAGTGAGGTGTGAGGATGATGTCAAGGATAATGACACTGCCTTTTCTGATGAAGGAATGGACATAAACATAGAAGCAGAAAATGAAACTGAAGAAGGAGAAGGAGCAGAATCTGCACTTGATGAGTATGCAGAAACGAGTAGCAGGAAACGAATGAGGTTATATAGCCTTGTGTAGAGGTATCGGAAAATTGTAATGTTGTTAGATTTTCTGATTCTGTGCATTGTAATATTTTCAAAGAATATCAAAGCACAATCACGCTGGGGTTTATTTAGGAAAATAATTGGACTTGGAACTGTAATAGAAACGTTGCGTCTGTAAGAACAGTTTCTGTCTCAAGTTATCGCATCATAAGCATCTGTTTTGTATTGTAGGAGTTGAATTCAACAAGAAATGTTCTTGGTTTTGCAGGTATCACCATCATCAATCAATTACAACCGGTTTGCGTTTTGGCATTTTTGATTTTTCTAAACGTGAGGTGAATGCAGGTTTGAAGTGTTTCATCTGGAACAAAGATTACAGTCTCTGGAAAACAAAGCTGCTACACCAAGAAAGCCTTTCCATGTCTAAACACAGACAAATGTCCAGAGACAAGACAAGAACCATAAGACTTGCACTTTGTAATCCTCAAGACTAACGAAAACCCTCTCTATGTTTTGTGTATTAATGTAACAAAGAACTTCAGAAATTACAGTAAATCAAATCAGGTTCCAAGCAGAAGAAAACAAGTAACAATATAAACAGCCATTTTTCCATTTAATTATAACATGACATGATCACTGCGACTCCTCCTCAGGTGGTTCTTCTTCTTCTTGAAGAAGGTTCTCACGGTTGTCATGAGCCCAGAAGCCACGCACATCTATTAGCATGCTCGCAACAGTTCCACCTTGTTTACATCCCAAGAGATCATCCAGAGTAATCTTCAATGGGTCAGACGGTTTCACCATGTCCCAGATCTCGTCCCTAACGTCCTCTATGCACAGCTCATAGTTCCCACCTTCTATCCATTTCTGGTGAACATCTCTGCAAGTTCAACATATGGCGATTTGAGACAGTAATTTAGAAGAGAGACGATAGAATTATCACGCATCAAGGGTGTGTCTGGTGTCTTTGCAGATATGACACACGCGGAACAAAGCTCAGCTACCGCAAGCAGGAAGTGCAGAGTTTTTATTTAGGAAGATTGTATCAGATAACATCACAACTCTTTGATGCTATCCTTCTTTTACTTCCCATGTCTATAAAGGAAAATCTACTAATTCAAATCACTTGACAGAAACTCATTATTAACCTGAAAAGAGAGTGAATATCAGCCGTAGTGAGAAAGCCTCTCCCTTGGAGATCAAGACAGCGGAACAAGTATGTCAACCCCTCTTGAGTGTCTTTGTTCTCCAAAGCAAGAACGAAATCTAGGAAGCTGTCGAAGTCCATCTCCCGGGAATTGCCTGATCCGCTTTTGCCACGGCGTACATGCTCATCAAACACTATAAAAGAGCAAAGGATACTATAGTTCAGCTTGTCTGAGATCACTATTGGTGACTATAGTAATTGAAGTTTACCTCTTTCGATGAAAATTTCAGTTAGTGTCCCATCCGCGTATTCTTTAAGTTCTTGTTTGCTCAGCGATCCGCTACAATCTTTATCAAGTGCAAGAAACATATCTGCAGAAGAAAAAGAAACTCATCAATTTACACATCGAGTTCTTCACAAGACATAACGAGAGTTGTTTCCAGTTTATCAGCAGGTATTACAACAATTACTTCACACGCACCACATATACGTTGAGCTGAAGTCAAAGAAAACCAATTTTCAGCTTGTTCTGTGTCTGTGACTTCCTCCTCACTTTCCTAACGTAGAGTTACCAGGGGAGCAATCAGTAAAATGCAGCTTCTGACTGAGAATGGAAAGCTATATACGATCACAGAGCTGTCTTATCACTAATCCTTCAACTAAACTGACCTGATGCAATTCCATAAGTTCCTGTAGACAGTTACTGAGCAGTATTTTCTTAATACAAGCTTTTCCTGCACGCAATGTAACACATGATGATTAGACACTAGATTAGGCAAATTTCTCATTGCCTCATAATTATATATCTTTAGTACCTACCTCGCCTATGGGGATCACAGAAGAAGAAAAACTTTTGAGAAGCTATGCGGCAATACATTTGAGTAAAGGGCTCCGGCATGTCCCTTAGTTGTGCCAAGTTAGGGATTAGACCAAGAATATACGACTCCATTTCCTGTAATAACAGCAAGTAGACTTATTTGTAAAGAATCTGAGATTATAATCAGCGCCATTTGTTGGTCAGAGGACGCCTTAAAGCTTGTTGGGCCAATTCTAAACTTAAAGTACTTACATGAGACTGAAGGAAACCATCAGAGTCTTCATCAAGCTCACTCATATCAATCCTAGCTTGTGTAAGCGACACCTGAACAGTGATGAACCAATGATATCAAAACAATTATAAACTATAGTTGGTTAAAGTAAAGGGCAAGGATACTCACCGTGCGCATCACATAAAGATAGAACGGTAAAATAGCAATCCGTCCAGCCTCATCCTTCTCAAACTTCATGAAATTGGACGGGCTGAAAAACCGACGGCATTTGGGGCCGATTTGTTCAGTACATACAGAGGCAATGTGGCAGAAGTCTTCATAGTTCATCTATATGGACAAAGATTTAGCAAATATCAGAATCACTATCAACGTAGATAAACATAATCTCAACTCTGGAGCAAAAACTTTATTCGTATATACCTTTTCAGCACCGGTGGCATCATCAATCACACAATTTTCTCTCAAACAATTCCACATAGCAGCCAAATCATCAGAATTCAACAAAAGATCCGATTGTTTCTGTACAAAATAAATCAACATACTGAAGTGAGTAAAAACTTCTTCTGTTAAAGTAATAGGAGAATCTCAACCTTCAAGAACCGGTATTTTGCAAGCCTCTGGACTCTTCCACTAATCGACCCTTCTTCTGGTTTCTGAACAAAGAGTAAAAGAAACAAAATCTTATTGTATAACACTAACACCAAAGGAAACCCAACTCTTACAAAGTGTGTACTAACAATGCAAGTTTAAACCGGGTAGTGCCATGAGGCAATCATACTATAGAGTAAAGCACTCATACAAGGGACATACCTTCTTATAGAAACTCGGTATAGTTCCTGCTTCTTGGTTTTTCTGCTGTTTGTCCTTGAATATCTCGAGCAAGATTCTCTTCGTTTCAAGCTCTGCAAACCAATTGAAAACAAACCCAATTCAATACATAGACAGAGCGACATTTCCAAATTCAGGAACTTTACTCATTTCGAAACTGGAGAAGCGAATAAAGGTTCAGACTTTACTACAGAGAAACGAAAGAGAGCAACTTTAAGACATACCCATTAGAGCTTCGGATCCTAATCCAGCGCCGGAGCCAATATACCGTCGTAGATTTCTAACCCAAAGCATTGAAGACGCCGGAGGGATCTTCCTCTGCGTCGGTGGTGTTGTGTCGTGGCTCTCCCCATCGCTAGATCCGCTATACATTGAATCAGAGAGAGAGAGATTAAACCCCTGAAGCGAAACTCTCTCTCTTTCAAAACTCTCTGATCTACAAGATCCAAAGCTTCAAAGGTAACCAAAGTTTCTCACTTTTTCAAATACAAGTCCTCAACTTTATAATACTTTTCATTATAGCCCCCATTACTTAAAAAATCGTAATTAAGTACAAAAATGTGTAATCCATTAAACCCCGTTGAAACTTAAAATCATTTTCCCAGAGAAACGAAAAAAATGGCTTCCATATCCATAAGCTGTTCCTTCGTCACTCCACAAGCTCTATCTCGTCCCAACAGGACGACGAAGAACAAGATCTCCGCTAAACCCAGCAAACTCTCAAGCCTCAGAAAGGCCAATCTCCAACGCGAACTCGAGCTTAAATCTCGAGGCGGCGATAGACCCGACGCGGGAGGTGAAGCCACTACTTACACGCGGCTTCCTCCAAGAGAAGACTTCTCCGACGTCTCTCTGCTATCTTCCTCTTACCTGAAGCTCTCCGAGGAAGTGAAGCTCTCGGAGTCGAACGTCGCAGGGGTTGAGGAAAAGGTTGAGACTTTGGAGGAGAACGATGGAGAGAGAGAGGTGAAGGAGTATGATGATGATGATATATGGGGGAATTACAGAAGATTAGATGTGTTTGAAGGAAGCTCTGAATCAATTGATGATGAAGTGTTTGAGTATGGTGATGAGGATGTGGAGAGAGCTGGATTGAAAGATGGAGAAGCAATATGTTTCTCTGGCGAAGCGGAGGAGGAAGAGGAGGAAGAGGAGGAGGAGGATGAGATTGGGGTTAAGGAGAAAGGTGTTCCTGCAGTTATGAGGTGTTTTGATAGAGCCAAGATATTTGTAAAGGCAGGAGATGGAGGGAACGGTGTTGTGGCGTTTAGGAGAGAAAAGTTCGTTCCTTTCGGGGGACCTTCGGGTGGAGACGGAGGGAGGGGAGGGAATGTGTATGTGGAAGTTGATGGGTCGATGAACTCTTTGTTGCCGTTTAGGAAGAGTGTTCATTTCAGGGCGGGGCGTGGGGAGCATGGGAGAGGGAAGATGCAGAGCGGTGCGAAAGGGGTTGATGTTGTTGTGAAAGTGGCTCCTGGGACGGTGGTGAGACAGGCTAAAGAGGTTGGGAGTGAGGGGGAAGGGGAGGAGGAGGAGGAGAAGGAGGTGCTTTTGGAGTTGTTGTATCCGGGGCAGAGGGCGTTGTTGATGCCTGGTGGGAGAGGTGGGAGAGGGAATGCTTCGTTTAAGTCGGGGATGAATAAGGTTCCTAGGATTGCTGAGAATGGTGAAGAAGGTCCTGAAATGTAAGTGTGTGTGTTTTCTTTTATTTCTGAGTTGGTTTTGTTTGTAGGGTGTTGATGGAACAAGTCTTGGGAACTGATTGATTTGGTCTACGAACAAATAATGTTGTTGTCATGTGTAATGTTTGGGACTTAATCATCATGGATTCCTTCTGTTAGTTTTTGCAAGGATGAACCAATCATAGAAGCTATGTAGTTTAAGGATCCAAGAATTTCATTTTTTTTGTTTAGGAGCATGGCTCAAGGACATTCTTTGATATCTGTTTCTATCAATGTTCAAAAAAAAATCGCTAGGTGGTAGTTAGGCTCCCTGGATTAATGTTTAGGCGGGCGCGTAGACCATCTTTTCTAAGTCTAGACCGATATTTTTAAAATTGGTTTGAAAAAAATTTTGCTCGATTTGCGACTGATTTTTTAGAACAATTGTTTCTATTATTGGGTAAAGTTTGATTCATACATGTAACTGAGTATTGTTGCCTTCATATGATCTTCCGGTTAGTTTTGCTTTTTTAGAATTAACTCAGATGAATTAGTCTTATTGCAGTTGCTCAGTATCCAAAGATATTGTATATAGATATACAGGATTCTTTGAGATCTTCCATTGCTGACTATACAAGTAGTAATGCTCCTGTTGATATTTTCTTATAAAGGATTAGCTTTAGATCGAATTAAGTAGTCTTAGAATCCAAACACTTCCACACTGGTGGAGAGTCATGAGACTTTGTCTGTTTTCTAAAATGTAATATGTGATCCCTTTTTCTTGGAAAGCTCTGATCATAAATATAACTTTTAAATTGCAATAGGTGGCTGGATTTGGAACTGAAGCTGGTTGCAGACGTGGGGATTGTAGGTGCTCCAAACGCAGGAAAAAGCACATTGTTGAGCGTGATAAGTGCCGCGCAGCCCACCATCGCAAACTACCCATTCACCACACTACTTCCCAACCTCGGTGTGGTTTCATTTGATTACGACTCGACAATGGTGGTAGCAGATCTTCCCGGTTTACTTGAAGGAGCTCACAGAGGCTTCGGTTTAGGCCATGAGTTTCTAAGGCACACCGAGAGATGTTCCGCACTGGTATAAAACAAATCATCTTTAGATTCAAACTTTATACTTCTTTGTCTACAAAGAGCCTTTTCTTTTGTCTGTGTAAAGGTACATGTTGTGGATGGTTCAGCTCCGCAACCTGAACTTGAGTTTGAAGCTGTTCGTCTCGAACTTGAACTATTCAGTCCTGAGATCGCTGAGAAGCCTTACGTAGTGGCGTACAACAAAATTGACCTCCCGGATGCTTACGAGAAGTGGCCAATGTTTAGGGAAACTCTACGTGCCCGCGGGATTGAGCCTTTTTGTATGAGTGCAGTACAAAGAGACGGCACACATGAAGTCATCTCCAGCGTTTATGAACTACTGAAGAAGTACAGAGAAGCCAATGCAGAACCCAAAGGTCTTGATTCTACTTTTAGTTTGGGATATTAGAACGAAACTGCTCTTATTCAGTGTATTGATTGTTTCATTTCATTTGTGCTATAGGGTTGTATGATCAAGCAAATGAGAATCTGGACCATGTAGCTAAGAAGATAGATAAGGAACGACGATCAGCCATTAATGAGTTTGAGATATTCCGCGATAGTGGTACAGGAGCTTGGCATGTGGTTGGAGCCGGGCTTCAACGGTTTGTCCAGATGACTAACTGGAGGTATGAGTTAAACTACAACCAAGATTAATACACTCTAACTAATCAAGTGTCACTAACCGATGTCGTTTGGTATAGGTACATGGATTCAGACAAAAGGTTTCAGCACGTGCTCGAGGCTTGTGGTGTGAACAAAACTCTGAAGAATATGGGCGTTAAAGAAGGGGATAACGTGATCATAGGAGAGGTTTGTCTGAGTTACTCTGAATGTTTTTGTATGTTAAAAGTGGTTTAGATTTGCTGATTGTAAAAGTTACACGATCTTTTGTGTTTGTGGATAGATGGAGTTGGTGTGGCATGACTCAGCCAATGGCTCGAGCCGTCCTACAAATTCGAACAAGACTTCTACAGACTCAGTTAGATGGCCTCAATGGAAGTGAACCAATCGAGAAGTGAATATGATTACGTTTCCGGTTCAGTGGATTAACCAACAGGTTGCAGATCATTGAATCGATATGTTTGTATGTTTAAATATAATATTTTCAACTAAAATTAGTGGGGTTATTGGTTTTCCTATTTTAATTGATTTGAAATCTAATCTAATTCAAGTGTTATTATATTTATGTTTAATTTCAAAAATTATGGTGAAATCATATGTTATTGATTCTATATTTCTATGTTAAATATTAATTCAAATCATATGTTTCACTAATGAATTTGATTACATAATAGATTTAAGAAATTTTAGATGAAATTTTTGTCAAAAATACAAAGACATGAATCTGCGGAAAAATCTTAAGATTTGTAAACATTGACTAAAATTCATTTAAAAAAATTATTGAATTTGTAAATAAATCAATTAAAATGCATAAACAAATAACACCACCTAAATTTGATAAATTCTGTTTATCATTTTCTTAATTTGAGATTTGTAATGTTATGCAACAGATGTGAAAACCGGCACGGTTTAACCCCCGGTATATTTTAAAAAGACAGGAAGAGAAGAAACGGGGAGAGGGTCATGGTCTAAAAAGATTTGACAGAAAATCACTCTCAATTGATTTTCAACCGTCCAATCAAATATCTGACGGTCCGTACTGAGAGAGATCTTCTTTTTGACCAAACACGTCAAAACAGACAATCACTTCTCTCTCTGTTCTTCAGAAAATCGTAGCCGTACGTGTCTCCATTTCGCTCCATCCTTCAGATCGCGACACGTAAGTAGAGCATTCGATTAGTTAGTAGGTCCCATGCTTACATTGTTTCCTCGTTGTCGCGTGCGGCAACAGTGTCTTACGTGTCATCGACAGTGTCCCACATAGTATGCACATACTAGGTTCGGTGGGGCTTGTTTGTAGCTTACTTGTCTATTACTGATTGGTCGTTGGTTAAGTATCTAATTGTATTTGGTTTATAATGTTTTTTTTTTTTTGAGAAATGGCTTTTGGTTTATAATGTTTTATTGTTTTTTACCTATTGTTTTTTACCTTGTTTGGTTCTTGTGTTTCGACTTTCCGACATATTTTTGAATTTAATTTATAATGTAATACCTGTTGTTAACAATTTAATTTATAATGAATTTGCCATTTAAACCAGACTGGACCACAACAAGATTAAGAGTATACAGTACTTATGGAAAATGTAGTGATTAAATATCATTTTCGCTGCAGTTACTAAGTCCTGGTCGTTGATATACACACACACGCAATAAAAACCATATATTTTCATTCGTTTTCTTTTTTTTTTGATAAATAATTTTGTCACATTTATCCCTTTGATATCTTTAAATCGTTCTTTTCAAGTTTTGATACGACTGGAAAATATATATTTTTATATATACCATATTTTTAATTTTGCAAACGAGTAAAATATATTCAATAACATATGATTTTGAATAATAATACCTCATTCTATAATAGAATTCTTTAGAACAAATATGTAGAAATTAAGAAAGGGGCACATGGGAGCACGAACATAATTTAGGTTATGATTATGGTTTATTACGTCGCACTATGTGCCAAGAGTGCGTTTGATTACCAGACTAACGTAAAAGTGAGTAAGAGTAAACAAATGGATCGGAGCTTATAACTTTATAGTAACCTAAATTCTTGAACTACCAAGTATAATTACTAATTTACTGTACACGAGTGTGGTAAAAGTACTACTGTCCTCTGATTTCTGAGCTAAATATTGAATGTGTTAAAAATTATTAGATAGCTGAACCCTTTTTCTCGTCGAGATTTTCAATAGTAAATATAGACGTAAGAATAAATCATTAGAACGTTATATTTCCACTTTCTTATCTGACGGCTATAAATTACAAATTTTCCATGTTCAATCACACTATGGTTTATTTGTTACACTAGTATTTAGCAAATTTTTGTTACACTAGTATTTAGCAAATAAAAATTTAACTCAACCATACAAAACTATATATAATATCTAAATGGTATATATATTCATAAACTTAAATGAATCTAGCTATATCAGTTTTGGAAACATATTTTAGTTTTTTTTCATAAGGTGGACATGCTGCTACATCAACTTCTACTATGAATAAGCAAATTTAATAATAGTAGCGATAAATACTCATTTGTATCTTCATGACCTTATATCATCGGATTTATATTCAATGGCAAACTAATAGTGAACCCCCACTTGGCTTTTCAGTCAGAGTGTCTGGACTCTCGTCAAAGTCCAAGTTTGTTCGAAGATAACCTTTAACCCTAAATCCCGGAGTGTCCTTTTGACACAAAAAGAAAATATAAAAGCCACAACAAAAACTATTAAATCATAAGAAAAAGTTTTGGCTTTTCATTAGATGTTCAAACATTTATGTGTTTTTCGTTGCCTTTATTTTGAGAAATGTGAAGAAATTCTCCTTTCCTAAACCCAAGAAAGCCTCGATCACATGGAACTTGACTAAAAGGTTTCACTCAGAGTGTTCAATAGTGCAATCCCAATATCGTGCGCAATACCCTATTTCCAAAAACACACATTATTGATTTGTTTCTCCGAGTTATGATGATGCACAAGATAACCGTATGTCCACACTATCAGCTTAGAATCGTTACCAATAGTGTGCACGTGATATGGAATTCCAAAACACACATTAGTTTAAAATCGTGCAACCACTACATGAACTCGATATTAACCGTATGTCCACACTTATCAGTCACAGTTATCTTGTGCATCATCAGTATTTGTTTATATATGAAATGAGTCAAACACACTAACTAATATGATAGCTTTTTTGTAGTCTCGTAACGTTATGACGTATGAGTCTTGATTATATACGAGTTCATCCATTCGAAGTTTATGAAATATAATATGAGGCATAGATACCGAAAAACTATATATGAATTCGTTTCCGTGGACAATAAGTTTAAGATGTACAAGACGTTCATGTATATTTTTAGTTTTTACTCGTTATATACATAATACATGTTGTTCGTTGTAATGTATAATAAAAAGGGCACAATGGGCACAATGGAAGAAATCTATCAGGAAAATAACCTACGTCTTTACGTAAATACATTGAATTTACTTATAATTCAAACTGTATCGTTTTCTTAAGAAAATACTTTATATAGCCATATAGGATGAGTATCTGACCACTCAAATTCAAAAATATAAATTATTGTTGATTTAGCAGCATTCACTAGTTTTAATTTCACTGGTAATAAGATGCAAAATATGACGTATTCTAGAAGATATTCGAATGGAAGGCTAGTCCCACGTGAAGTTCAAAATATGAGTGGATGAGTCAAGGGTCAGATTCTTCTATATCTTAAATTTGTCTCTAAACCAATTTCTTAAAAAGGATGAACATGTTAATAAATTCACCGAATTAAGTATTTTTAACTTTATTTATAATCATTGCATTTTAGAACTCTTCGGATAAGCATTGTAGTTCTCTAATATATTCTTAAGAGTTCTAATACACAACATTCCTAGATATACAGATTCTTTAGATATATGCTATTCAATAATTGGTCTCGGCCTAATATTTCTCCTATATAAATATGCATAAAACTACATATAGACTAAATTTATTTTTTATATAGACTAAATATCGTTGTTGTTACTTTATTCTGGCGTACAATTTCATTTTGTTGCGTTTGGTAAATTGTATCGCTAAGGCGCGGGCTGCACCAGAAGATTGTGACTGCTATTATCGTGGTCCGACCACGGTTGTACTACTCAAGAGCATGATTATTAGGGAGTTATTAGGGTGGAGTTCTTAGTGTAATATAAGAATTCGTCTCTTAACTTTTAACAACAAAAGTTAAGAACCGGTTTTTAAAACTCTTATTTAAGAATCGGTTCTTAGTTTTTCTAGTTAAAGGTTAACAGACGGATTTTTATATTCCGCTAAGAACCTTACCCTAAGAACCCCCGGTAATCATGTTTTTATGTATTAGGCAAAAGAAAAAAAATTCCAAGAGCCAAAATGATAGAAGTACGTATATAATATTAGTCCGACCCATTTCATATATAAAGTAAAAGAATATTTTTACCAAAAAAAAAACTAAAAGAATACAAGTTTCATTTCCAATGTGCAAAAAGCTTACCAACAATTGACATATTTCGAAGCCTTAATACAAGGAATACATCACTCACTTTTGTGCACTAGCCCATTCGATTAAAAGGCAAAATACTTCATTCGAAAATGAAAAATCAGTAGGATATTTACTTTACGTGGCTTATGTGACTCGAAAGAGATTGAGAAAAGAGAGATTTTGACTGATCTTATGGCGTACAACACCTTTTCAGTTAACAATATGATATCTAAATAGAAACCTTGGTAAAAGGTTAAATTTAGTAACACTTTACTTCCTTCTTCTGCACCTTTGTTAGTTTATAATAAGAACAATCCTGAGGTAATTACAAAACTAATAACAGATAACACTTACCATTTTATATATCGTAGAGTTTGATTTCGCAAGTTGGATAAAAAAATTATCTGTTATCAATTTTTGGGTTAGAGCACTATCATTGCAAATCTCTCAAATAAATATCTCACAAATGGAATAATAATAATACTTTTTTTTAACTGATTAATAATAATACTTTATTAAATAGATATCTCAGATAATTAAAAATAAATCTAACCTTACTATTTAATATATTTTAAATTAGTTCTCAATCACTTAAAATATATATTCAATAAATTTATTATTTTATTAATAAGATATTCAGTTAAAATATGGGAAATTTGACTCAATGACCATAAAAAAAAAGCTTAATTCACATACTAGCCATTTTACCTAACAAGCATGTACACAGCGCTATATATACATATTAATACTGTAATATTCATTTTCTCAACCGGCGCAACTTGCTAAAAAAAATAAAAATATTAATTATTAATAGCACAAAAATAAATCGTGGCCTACCTAACTTCACATCTTTCTCTTTTTACACAGCGTCGCCTCCTTGTGCCATCCTCCGACATCGGACGACGTTAAAGTTGTAGCCGCGGTTAGTAACAGATTCTTCCTCTCCAACTTCACCAAGTTGATTCTTTTCAGATCTCCTTCATATCGGTGATTAGGGTGCGTTCTCTTGCAATATTGTAAGTTCTCTGTTTTGTGCCATAGATTCTATTATTTCAATGTTATCTCTCATATTTGTAATAGATTCGGTCCTAGTGTATTCTAATTTGATAAATCTAACCCATCGTTTCTGTTGGATACCCGATCTGGTAAGCTGAGGTAAACAAATTGATTTAGGGTTGAAGTTTTCTCGGTACGTCGTACTCATTTGTTTACTGCGAAGGGGATAGTGTCTTTTTTTTTGCGATAAAAACAAGTTTAGTTCTTTGTGAAATGGAATATTATGAAACTTGTGCTATTTGAAATGGAAAATTTTAGTTTTAGAGACTGGTTATGTGTCATTTCATTCCTCTGCTATTTCTGAAAAATCGAATCAGAACTAATATACTATTCACTTTACATTCCATCTGACCATCTGTTCCATTCCATATCTATAAATAACATATTATGTCGGATGATTCAATTCTAATTGCATATTTTACTTCTTTACTCGCATAGGCTATTTGGAATTGACACAACTAAACATTTAACCTAAGCATAAAGTAATTCATATACTAATTCATATACTAGTAGTCTATCTTATATGTTGCCATTTCCTTCCAACTTGTAAATTAACGTGTGTCTTCATTTTCATTTTGTTTTTCAGGTCTGTCATGGATGAATTGGAAGGGTAATAGTATGTCTATACTATTTTATGAAATGGAACATACTGTTTTTCCTTCAAATTTGGCTCTTCTCTTATTTGCCATGTTTATTAATATATAATGTACTATATAGTAAGTTATATTTCATTCGATGCTTGAAAGAGAGGGTTCAATCTTGTTCGTTGTTGTTTAATATTCTATTGATACGAGTTTTGTATTGGTGTTTGTATGTAGTTTATATTAGTCTATATATGATTTTGTAAAGAGAAATAATATATTGAACTTAAATGGAATAAAATTTATTATGACATCAAGCATCACATAATACAATGTAATGTTGAATGGGAATGATACACATATGATGTTGTTTCTTCCACCTTTTTTTCTCTAATGCCGTTAATCTTCATTTCTTTCGCCAAACAATTTGAATTTGTTGTAAGCATTATCTCATTTCCTGCAATCATAGACACTTCAAAATTTGAACAATATATATGTATTGTGCTATATCGTTTGTCATCTTTTCTATTCTATAGGCTCATGTAGAATGCAAATTTATGTTACTTGAGGGTTTAGTTTATGAAAGATTGGGGTTGACATTGGATTAGGGTTTATATTTCCATGTAGGGTGGAGTGATTAGTGGCTAGGGTTTTGTCTATGGAAGATTGGAGTTGACATTGGATTAGAGTTTATATTTCTATGCAAGGTTTAGTGATAGTTGATAGGGTTTAGTTTATGCATGATTGGAGTTGACATTAGGGAAATCATTACCACATTCCATGAAGGCATGACCATATCAACATTTGAAAAATATGTTAAGATGATTTTTAGATTGTAACTATATTTTCACCATTTCTATTCTATATGTCTCATGTAGAATGGTAATACATCTTACTGGCATTTTGAAATTTGGGTTTAATTTATGGAAAATTAGGGTTAACACCGGTTAAGATTTAGATTTTGATATTTGGGTTTAGGGTTCATATTTAGGTTAAGGTTTAATGATTAGAGTTTAGAGTTTAGGGTTTATTATTTAGAAAGTCAGGAGGTATGATTGGGGTCAATATAACCTCTTCCATAAAATCATATACATTTCATATTTTCACCAATATGTAATATGTTATTTATTTTGTTTCATTCTATTTGGGTTTAGGTTTTATGTTTTAGTTTAGGGTTTATATTTGGATAAGGGTTTAGTGATTCAGGTTTAGGGTTTAGCATTTAGAAGGTGAGAAAGTATGTTTGGGGTTAGCATTAACTTTTTCCATGCAATTATAAACATTCATAATTTCTCCAATATGTACTATGTTATTTAGTTTGTTTCCATTTTACTTGGGTTTTGGTTTTATATTAGGATTTATGATTTATATTTGGGTTTAGGGTTTACTGATTAGAATGTAGGGTTTAGTATTTAGAGGTTGATGTGTGATTGGGATAAGGTTTAATATCTAGGGTTTGGGGTGTTTAGTATTACGGATTATAGGTTAGGTTATAATCTATACTATTTCGGTTATATGGAGTAGAACATTCGGTGTATATGTATGTGACTAATAAAAGCGTAAGGTGGATGACTCTTTCTTTTTAATGAAATATATTTAGACAGACTTGACCATGTATTACATAGACTACGTGGACACACAGAACACATTATTACCGGATAATGGCAAAGAAAAAGGGTATAACCGGATGAATTAGGGTGTAAATATTAGTTTCTACGTTATTGTCAAAATCATTGTCATTCACTTAATTTATCTTCTAAATATGGCTAGTTGGCAAATAACCCTTAAAATATTAGCATTCGAAATGCTTTTATACTTTACTAGTGCGATAATTAACCCAAATGTTTCAAAGTGTAAATTAAATATATATGTAACCATCTCTTATATAAAATAAAAAGTTAGATTCCAAATAACGATTCAAGTTTATCGAATTGTATCTCATTTGATAGAACTAGAAACGTAATTGTTAATATAAATTTGTGTGTTTACTTAAAATGTTCTACATTGTTGATCAAAATCAATAACGTTCAATAATTTGTTTTATAGTTTGATACATATAACTAATTTTGACCACTGTACAATAAAATAATGCAAACACATTTTCAGATAATATGTATATTAAACACTTGATTTGAAAGAAATTTAGAGTTAATTTATTAATTATAACTGAATAGTTCAAACCAAAACCTAATTTAATATATGAAACCCATAACCATTATGTGACATCAAAATAACAAAAAGAAAAATAGAATAAGTCTACTGGGAATCGACATGTGGCGTGCATAAACTCATGCAAAGATAATTACTATCAATTAGTTTGTTTGATTTTTTACTAAACTCAAAGAAGTGCCCTACCATGTTGCTCTTGTTTGGGCAGTTTTTGATCAACTTTCCTTTACAATTCTTTTTGAGCTTTCCTAATTTCCCTTTTGACTGCTAATTCTTTTTTCTCCAAGCGGGTCCATTGATAATGGTGTACTTAACACGATGGTACATGTTGAAAGAAAATTAACTAGTTGATTTGATTATTTTATATCGTCAAAATATTTTTGGTTAAAATTCCTCCAAATTACTCTTTTGAATTGTATATTTGATGTAACAAACATTTTATTTAGTTTGAATAAATTTTACATTCATTTTTTTAGAAAAAAACAAGAACTTAAACGGAAATGTTCTGCTCATTTGATAAGTGCAATCTAAAGTCTCTAATTATAAACCAAAGTTCAAAGTTAGAGCTCATAGTAATTTTGGATTGTGAGCTACTTTTTGATCGTGTTAAGTTTGACTATGCATAATTTTCTTGATTTCATCACATATATCCGTGTTGTCGGGTAAGACATTAATTTCTAAATACAACCACATATGACAAATAACTACTCAAGCTCAGGTGTATTTATATAATCCAAGAATATTACAAACACAAAGAGACTAAGATTGTTGTTGCCTTGTGTTTGTTTGCATATAAGGACATCAATACAAAATTGTCCACTGAGGTATTTAACATTAAAACCCAAATTTATACGTACTTTCCAAGCATTTTATTTTGGGTTTGGTTCATCGTGTCTCTCTTTAACCACTCCCATTGAAAAAATCATTACAAGATGACAAAAAAATTGTTCTCACTTCTATTTCCGCTTAAAATGCGGGTAACCATGTGATTTGACCAGGGGCTTCTGCAATTAAGTTAGATTAATACTTATATTCAAACAAACTAACCTAAACCAAATTTATATATGATTAAAAAAACTCAAATTTCTGTCGCTTGCCTATCGGTTGTTATATTTCATATTAAAACATATTCAAACTTAAGCTTACTGATTTTGAAGTACAATTGTTGATAAAATTTGTTAGAAATCAAATTCATAATCGACCTCAGAACATTCAAATTTATCAGACATCCTAATTGTAATAGCAATGCATATCACTTCAAATATATATAGTTTTTATTAATTGGGTATGAGGTTTAAATCTAAGTGAAATATCGATTTTTTTATGTAGACCCTTGACCTTTAACCTATGATATGTAGGGTTATTATGCATATTGCACGTGACCACTAAGCATATTAATTGAGTTAAATAATTAGCATGATCCCATTGAAATAAAATATTTGAATAGCATGATGCAATATATGCATCACAATTAAAATATACTTTTACCAAATATTTTACTATCCAGTCTATAATAGAATTTGTTCTTAATTTCTAAATCAAGATTGGTCACTGTGACATTCCAGATTTTGCAGTAGATCCAATGATCAGTGGCTTCCTCCTAATTAGGCTTTTATAAATAGCCATCCATACATACAAACACATATAGAATATAATGTATACACATCGTAAAATAAAATAAAATCGAATGTTTGCTATTTTTCCTCTAAAATAGAAAATTACATAATAAAACTTTATTCAAATATATTCTTCTAAAATAACATTCTTCAAAATATGGAGTAAAAATAGATATTATTATTTATTTTCCTAAATATAGAAGAAGAAAATATAAATGAGATTGAGTGACTTTAACTCTAAATATTATATTAAAACAAAAATATCAATGAGTTGAAGATGCTCTAAGACAAAATTGGAATGGTTATAAGCTGATTTAACAAGATGAAAAAGTAATAGCCAGAAAACATATTAAAAACAGTCAATTAAGCTTTCTTAAAATCGGTTTTGATTTCTTTTAAAGCCATATACAAAAATCTTATAAAATCCAACCAATGTGCCAACCTTTAATCTATCTTTGTCACTGAAGCCTACATATAATATCTTCGGAAAAAGAAATAAAAAGCCAAATAGAAAAAATAAAAGATACACTAAAAGCAGTTGAATCAAAAGTGAAGTCTCTCTATCAGGCTCACTGTCTCTCTATTTATAACAGCACTTCACTTCCATTTCCAAACAACATCATCATCTTTAGACAGAAGCAAAAGAACCAAAAAAACCCTAAAATTAAACCTCCTTTCGAAAAACCTATACCTTCATCATCATGTCAACCTCCAAAACCCTAGATAATAACAAACACTTTGAAACATCCCAAACTCAAATGGGTTTTGCTCTAATCAACCAAAACACAACCAACGCAACCACCGCTACAACCGGCGAGAGACGAGGCCGGAGATCAAAGCAAGCAGAGCCAGGGAGGTTCCTAGGAGTCAGGAGACGTCCATGGGGTCGTTACGCAGCTGAGATTAGAGATCCAACAACCAAAGAACGTCACTGGCTCGGCACTTTCGACACTGCTCATGAGGCCGCTCTTGCCTACGATAGAGCAGCTCTTTCAATGAGAGGCACTCAAGCTCGTACTAACTTCGTCTACACTCCAAATGACGTTCACACCATCCTCACAAACCCTAATCTCCACTCTCTCATAGTCTCTCCTTACAATAACCAATCTTTATTACAAAACTCTTCTCCACAGTTTGTCATTGATCACCATCCTCATTATCAAAACTATCAGCAACCTAAACTTTCTCTCCCCCAAACCGTCTTACCCGCTGCTTCTTTTAAAACTCCCGTTCGTCATCAAAACGCTGATATTCAAGCGTTTGGTTCTAGTCCTCAAAACTCCTCTTCGAACGGCTCGTTATCTTCTTCACTAGATGAAGAAAATAACTTCTTCTCGTTAGAAGGAAGTAACTCCAGTAACAACTCGGGTTACTTGGACTGCATTGTCCCAAACCATTGCCTTAAACCACCTCCTGAAACCACCACCATCCAAAACGAAAGCGGAGCTGGTTTCACAACTCCAGCAAGCAAGGCTTCAGAGTCATACGAAGGGTTTAGTAATAGTTACTTCCAGGATGTTGACATGATGATGGAGTTTGGTTCGTGTGATCTCTCTGCCATGATCACTAACTATGGTGCTGGTACTTCCATGTCAATGGAAGATTACGCAATAATGGAGCCACAAAACTTTTCTTCTTCTTCTATCGCTGCTTTTGGAGATGTTGTTGCAGACACTACAGGCTTCTACTCACTCTATTAGAACATTCTTTTTAATATTTCTGTTTTTATATTTATGTAATAATATAGTTAGTACTTTACGTTATTCCATGGTCGTTTGGTTGTTTTTGTTAACAACATGTTTATCGACTTTCGACTTTATTATATATATATTATGCTTATTGTATCATGCACCATAAGGTTCCCTTACCATGAAGTTTTAAATTTTCTTTCTTCTTTATTTTTTTTTGTAATTTCTTCAGTATCATGGTTTTGAACTTTTGATTAATTAGCAAAAGGTGTTAATGCGAGTTGTATCAAAGACCACTTTTTGTCCATGCTATTTCCAACATGTACTATTTAATTATGTATATAATAAGTGTGGTGTGTATAGAAACAAATGACTTATTCATAGTAGATATTTAATTGTAAGTGAATAATATCTAATATTTATACCAGGATTGTAAGATTAGTTGCATAAACTCAGTGCGTATACGCTCGGTTATTATAAACTTTTGAAACAAAAGAAGGTTTGGAATTAGACTGAAAATTATATATAAGAGATATATATATATATATGGTTTTTGAAAAAATATAGTTAACTTTAACAAAAAAAAAATAGTTAATGTGATGGACTTAGTGAAGTACCATGATGGTGTTTTTGGTCTTTGGACATGTGTTTTGGTCATGACTTCTTTGGTCTTTAATTGCACAATCACTGTTTCATGTCTCCCTCCTTTTGCCTATACTTTTGTGTACAACAACTCAACATCACAACTCTTTTTCCTTTTTAAAATCTGTTTCAGGTTTTTGACTTTCTTTCATTGAACTCAGTTAATCCCCCTTTCTAAAGTTTATCAACTTCACTTTATTTTGTTAAATCATCAGACCCAACCAAAGCTGATATACATATTAAATAAATATATAAATAGTCCATAGAATTCATCATAATTGATATTTTACAGTTTGTATCACTTCAAAGAAAATAACTTACTAGAGTGCATAATACTTTGATTTGTAGATAAGTTCTTCATACATCAATCTAAACAAAAATGGTTCATTATTCTAAATTATGGTAGATCATCTAAGTGACAACTCAGAGAAAAAAAAACATTTAATGATTATCATTTTTGTGGGTTGTTGAAAGGTTTTCTTGTGATGTCTCAGTAATAAAACTCATGATTATGATTGTTCAGATTGTTTGAGTAAAACTAGACGCAACAAACAAACCACACATGCACATGTTATATCACCAACACAAAGAACCAAGTACGAGAATTACTGACTTCTACTTCCACATCAACAGTAATTTTACTTATTTTGTACTCCCTTCTGTTCATATATTCATGATCAAAGTCGTACGAATCGAATGTAGAACAAATAGATCGGTTCTGTTATACCTTTTCATGCTCTTTCTCTTCTTGTTGCTGTTCTAAAAACATTTAGTTGGATTGTTTCAACGACTATTGCGTTTGGGTTTTACCATTTAAAAATATTTGAATATTTTGTTTACTATTAGAAAGGAAAAAGGCCTTACTAATGTATTTGTTAAATCTTTTTTTACAAATTGTAAACGCAAAGTTAGAAAGAATTTCACATTCTCTTTCTGTTGTCATGTAAGTTTATAAGTTCTTAAAAAATGTAGGATAAAATCATTGAAATATGTACTCTTTTGAATTACACAAGACCTTGTAAAGTGTAATTAAAACCACAATCAGGCTCTTATTCCCCATATTGGCGTACTCAATAATTTTTTTTGCGCATGGGATTTTAAGTAATCAGATGATCTCATGAACAATAAGTCCATTTATAAATAATCATTTTGAAAAGTTTTTGTTTTACAAGATAGAAAGATGGCTGTATGAAGGAATCGTATGAACATGGTTAAGAGAGACCACAACTAAGAGGAGAGACAAAACACATAAAACAAGAGCTGCTTTGGTCTCTCTCTACTTTTGCTTCTTGTTGTTGTCTCCAGCCAAAAAAAAATGTTTCTTATGTTCTTGACTTCATGAAAGTGTGAATGTAAATAAGAAGAGATAGAGAGTAAAGAGAGAAGCTAGTGGAAGAAGAATAGAGAGAGATTCTCTTCTCTCCTTTGAGTTTTGTCTCTTTAACTTGAAGTCTTAACCTCAATGCTAGCCGAGTCACCATTTTTGGTCTCAGCAGCCAAAATTTCTGAGCCACCAGTTGTTGTGTTTGTGGGTTTAATGGAGCTCGAAGAGTGAAGCTCTATGCGTTGATCAGACAAGGACGATGATGATGATGGAGCTGATATGCCGAGCGATGAGGATCCGAGAGGGTAAGGCACCACGTGCATGTCATTGACCGAAGAAGCGGACGGGCTGTAGCTTAGTGAAGAAGAGCTCATGGAGTGGTCAAATTTGCATGCAGGCCCAAACTTGCAAACCCCATGTTGTGCAAAGTGGCTGCAAGGCGCTGTGCCCTGAAAATGTCAGTACTATCAGCTTTTTGTCTTTGTTATAAATTTACACTATTGAACATAAAGAATGAAATTTCAAGAAACTATGTCTGAAATCATGAGAAATCAAATGAAATGAAAACAGAACTTCATGTTCAAATCAAGAAACAGAGTTTCTACAAAGAACTTATCATAAATTCATTACCAAAGAGACCGTATCTCATGGAGCAAAGCTAATATATGGAAGATGCTAGGGGGATGAGACTTACAGGACGAATTGGGAGGCCAATTTGGCTGAGGGTAACTCCCTTGGGAGATGCTGCTTCCAGAGGATGATGGAATCTGCAAGAGTTTCCGAACTTACAATCTCCCGTTCTCATAAAGTATTGACACTCAGGTTGTCCAGGTCTCTGAGGAAAAGATTGTTCCTTATTTGAAGATGAACCGGATGGATACATAGGCGCTGGGGGAGATAACGGTCTAATTCCATAGACAGAGCTTGATACCATAGACGATTGAGTCCCAGGAGAAGGCATTACACTTATAGAAGCCTAAAATAAAATGGAACAAGGCTTTGTTAACAGTAAGAAAAGAAACAGAACATAAGAGGAGTGTTTAGAACATTACCTGGTAAGGGTTCCAGCCAGAGTATGGAATCATTCCAGGAGGAGGAAGAACCATTTGGTTGTAAGTGCCGTAAGGGCTTTGAACATATGAGCCCTGTAAGAGGTGAGGTCTTGGTGTAACTATTCCAAATTGCTGCGGTGAAGGAACTGATTGAGACTGAAGCGGTGGATAAATAGCTGGACCTGGACTAGTTGATAAGTGATGTAGAGATTGAGCATGTACACCAGGAGGAACAGGATGGTGAAACCGACAGGTGGAACCGAATTTACACTGACCGGTTCTCATGTAATATGAACATTCTTTCTCACCCTGTGTAAATCTTTTAGTGATCAAGATACATAACAATACAGCACAAGGACACGAAAGACAAGAGAAAGAGAGGTTTGAACAAACCGGGCGTAATGGAAACCCCACGTAACTTAATGAGGTAGGAGTAGTAAAAGAATCTCTTCCTCCTTGTCTAGGATGGTGATACTTGCAAGAAGCACCGAATCTACACGTTCCCGTTCTCATAAAATGCTGTGCAGAGAAAAGCATAAAGAGTGAGACTTGGCTACACTAGAGAAGCATTAAGTGCATTGCTTAACCCGTAACCAACAATGATCTAATAGATACCTGACACACGGGCTGTCCCATTCTCTCTGGAAACTCTCCAGCTTCTGTTCTGAGACCTCCCAATACCTAAAAGAATGAAACTAAGAACATCAATTAAATATTTCAAGACTTAACACATAGGAAGCAGACAAAAAGGTAGTAACTTTATCAAAAGATTCAAAACCCACACCAAGACAGTACAAAAACAGAGCGAGTGAGAGAGTTTATTACCGGCGCACGGTTACGTGGGTGATTGAACCGACATCTCGACCCGTACCCGCAAACACCGGTTCTTAAGTAATAGACACAATCAGGCTCATCGGATCGCTCCGGGTACGACTCACCTACACCGCCTCGTAACCCTAACCGCCACATCGAAGCTACAAACGCCGCATTTTTTTTAAAAAAAAACGATTCTCACAAAACGCTAATCGCAGATTAACAGAATGAGAAAGAGAAAGAGAGAAAATGAAGGAAACACATTATTAACGGTTTTACCTTCTTACAAAACGCTATTCTCAAGGCCGGAGCTGCGGAAAACAGAACACAGCAATGTCGAGGTCCGATCAAATGGGAGTGTCGTTTGGGAAGAAACCACAGATCGTGGTTGGTTTCTGTCTCTACACCACTCTAAGTCGCTTGATCTCGTTTGCTTAAAGCTGAAGACTTTTGTTTTTTTTGTTTTTAGGGTTAAAATTCAATTTTGGTTTTCGGCTGAAAGATGTTTTGGAAGGAAGGAAAGGTTTGATCTTTCTTTATGGGGTGATGTCTGCCGGTGGTGGTTAATATACGCGCCAAACATAGAATAAATTACTTGTCTTTTTTTATTCTTTTTTTATTCTTTTTTTTTCTTTCTTTTCCATACTTGATTGTACATTATTACTGTGAAACTAAACCTGAAAAAATAAAAGAAAGATGATGTAACAATTGACCATTTCTTAAATGTTAACTTGATATTTTTTTTTGGAAAATACTAACTTCATTAATAATAACTATATCAATATATCATTATTACTAATATAAATATAGTTTTATTCATATGAATTTACGTACACACTAAAAAGAAAAGTTACATTAGATTTAAGGTAAAAGTTGAAGATGATGCTAGGGATATGCTAAGAAGAACTTTTTTCCTATAGTGGAGGTGGATTGTGGATCAAAATCCTTATTATTTTTTGTTGTATGCAGAAAATCGATTTTCTTATATTTAAGATAGTTATAGTGATTGAAAATGAAACATATCATAATATTTTTAATGGTGGGACTCGATTTTTGACTTTGATCCATAAAAAAGAGGTGTTAATAAACTTATCAATTAGTTATCGAGCAATGAACACCACACATAGATATATTGATAATGAAATATGGAGTTTAAAGGTCGGTATTACAGGAATGCTTCACCCCTGAAACCGATTCGTTCATATTCTCCGTCTTATGGTTGGTGGAGTATTGTTTCTGCTAGATCTCTGGTAAGCAAAGGACTAATCAAAAGGGTGGGAACAGGATCCTCCATATTTGTATGAAATGGTCCTTGGCTCCCAACCACTCGCCCGAGACCAGCAAATAAAAATCAACACAATCTTTACTCAGACCTTACAGTGGATTCGCTTATTGATCCTCATTTGCGAAGATGGAATTCGCAGGCGATTCGGGCTTTGGTGGACCCACAGGATGTGAAATTAATAGAGAGTATACCTTTGAGTAGGACTCGGATGGCAGACAAAGATGGATGGCATTTCACAAATAATGGAAAATACACGGTTAAATCTGGATATCAGGTGGAAATGATATATCCAGAT
Organism: Brassica napus; assembly: GCF_020379485.1. Lineage (NCBI taxonomy): Eukaryota > Viridiplantae > Streptophyta > Magnoliopsida > Brassicales > Brassicaceae > Brassica > Brassica napus. The sequence continues at coordinate 3,387,144 of NC_063445.1, read as the reverse complement.
AGAGAAAAACCACCAGTAGTGTTTGGACCTACGGTGGATATTTTGAAGGCACATTGCTGGAAAATACGGTGTCCACCAAAGATTAAACATTTCCTATGGCAATTGGTGACAGGGTGTATAGCAGTCAAGAAAAATCTGCATAAGCGAGGGATACCCGGAGACATTGTTTGTGCAAGATGTGGTGCGGAGGAGGAATCAATCAACCATGTATTTTCTGAATGCCCTCCTGCACTTCACACATAGGCTCTTTCAAAGATTCCAACAAATCCAAATTTGTTTCCGACAAGTTCCTCTTTGTGAACATGGATCATCTTTTTTGGAGAGTGCTTCCACAGATGGAGGATCATCAGTTTGCATGGATACTATGGTATATTTGGAAGGGAAGAAATAATAAAGTCTTTAGTAATATGGATGTAGATCCGCTAGATACCCTTAAACTGGCTGACACGGAATCAAAGCTTTGGGCTGAGTCGCAAATTCTGATTGATGAAAAGAGAGTTCAACAGGTTGGTGCAATGGTTCTTCCGTCAATCCCAGGAAGATGGTGTTTTACGGATGGTTCCTGGAAAGACAATGATATTTTCTCAGGACAAGGATGGTATAGTACTCTAGAGGGATTTGCGGGTTTGATGGGTGCAAGGAATGTCCGGGCGTCCCTTTCTCCACTTCATGCAGAAATGGAAGCTTTGTTATGAGCAATGGAATGTATGAAAAACTTACGACAATTTCAGGTTACGTTTGCAACGGATTGTTCTCAATTGGTGAAGATGGTTTCAACACCAGAGGATTGGCCAGCATTTGCAAGTTATTTGGAGGATATAAACAGCTTGAAGGAGAGTTTTTCCTGTGCAGAGATTATCTATGTCCCAAGAACGCAGAACAAGCAGGCGGATAGCTTAGCCCGTAGCGCTAGGAAAGAAACGTCTTTTGTAGTTCACATGGATCAAGATCTCCCAGTTTGGTTCACAGAGTCTATATGAATCTGTAAATTAGATGACAAAAAAAAGTATATAGAGTTTGTTGCCAAAAAGATACGTTGATAGTAATATATTATGAAATATAGATTTCCCTCCAGATTCAATATATCATTAGATAAAAAGTTAAAAACGTGAAATGACTGTTTATAGATTGTTTTAGCATCATTAGTGGTATAGTTTCTTTAGAGAATACCTCAACCATTTAATATTAATATAAATTTATTTTGTAATTAAAATTTAAATATGAAAAACAAAAATTAATCACAAGATGACACATGTAAGTTTAGTCTCTAATAAAATTGTAAACGTTTTTCAAAGACCATACGATTCTGTGTGTTTCTCTTCCTTTCTTCTGCTGTTATAATATTTAAGTATTATTTTTAGTTAAGAAATGCAGCGAGAAACCATTGCTGCGCATGCTCTAATAGTTAAAGAAAACTGGTCAAAGGAAAAAAATATTTGTTGGCTCAAGTTGCAGTTTGAATGGTGCAGACTGCACTTATATTTATTACAGCATGATTTGTTATTATCAAATTCGCACCACGGTTATTCCGCAGTTATTTCGGATATTACCATTCGGAGCTATAGCAACAAGACAATTTCTTTGTCAATATCAACTCATGCGTGAGAAAAGAAAAACATTAACTCAGGTGTTATTTATTAGTTGATGTTAACATTTTTGTTTGAATTATTTTTGGTTTCACCCCCTCTAGGATTATCTTATTTCATATTCGATATCTTTTAAAAAAAAAACAAAATATTGTCAAATTATATTATGTTTTTAAAATCAAAAGGTAAAAAAAAATAAATAAAAAAATAGTAGTAATTACAAAAAAAATGTTTTTAACGTCGTCATCAAAATATTAAACCCTAAATCATAATCCCTAAATCCTAAACCCTTGGATAAACCTTCATTTTTAGGATAAATCCTAAACTCTAAATCAAAATCGCTAAACACTAAAACACTCGAAGGTTAAGGATTTAGGGTTTAGGGTTTTAGTGCTTAGTGTTTTTATTTAAAGTTTATGATTTATCCAAGGGTTTAGGGTTTATCCAAGGGTTTAGGATTTACACAAGGGTTTAGGATTTAGGATTTTGGGTTTAGGGATTAGGATTTAGGGTTTAGTGTTTGCTGACGACGTTAATTTTTTTTTTAAATTTTTTTTTTCTGTAACTACTATTTTTTTTTACTTTAAAAAAAACATAATATAACTTGACAATATTTTGTTTCTATTTTTAAAAGATATCAAATTTTAAATAATGAAATTCTAGTGGTCGGTGATCCTCTTTTTGTTTCATCAGCCAATCAGCTAATTATTTCTTAATCTTATTTATGAAAAAACTGATTGGTCTTTAGTCGGTACGACACTGGTCGAACATATTAATTTTGTGCTACGACTCCGACGTAACGACCCTATATTCATAGGTCCGATATATAAAATATTATCTACGCCTAAGATTTTTGACTAGCTTTTGTCGAGTCTGCTTATAAGTATATTAAACAAAAACTTCAATTAGATATCTAATGATAATATTAATCTTGCGGTGAACGTTTTAAACAAGAATTATTATTTTGTTAATTAAGAAATTCCAAATAATCTAAATAGTAAAAACCAGCTCTTGTTAATATCTTTACTGGACGTGAATCTTCCTTTCCCAAGGGCTTGAACTAGGCACCTCACCGTTCCATCAGTAGATTACACTTGCTTTGGTAAAAAGACATGAATAGATTTTTTTTTTTTTTGCAAATGACATGAATAAATATTTACACTACTACTAAATAACAATCTCTACCTGCATGCAAAAACTATGAAAAATAATATAAGAAAAAAAAGACTAGACAACCGACTAAAAAATCAATACCATTTAGCAAATGTTAAAAGAAACGTATAGAGTTTGATGGTCTTAACGTATAGTATTACGGAAAGTATATTCTTGCACGCTCACGCAAAGAGTGTGAATCGCACTCAACACCAATCGTTTAAAAAGTCACTTCACACATATAGTATTTCCACTTCTGATATTTCTATGGAAACCGTAAACTTTAATGCTTTGGAATTGGATGATTGATTACAAAGGACAAAAGGTCATCATAGCATAAGATTTTGTGCTGAGACAAAGAGATGCAAAAACATTGGATCTCTTTCTCAAAGAGACATGGGTAGTTTTAACACAACTATATGTATCCGACTTTATTATACAAGATTAAGCGACAAATTGAACAAGTTGAATGCATGCATGAATATGGGGCATTTGAATATCATCATTCATCACGTATTATTATTGTTGTCCTTTTTGTTTCGGTTGCCTTGAAAATAATTGAGGCCGCGTAACAAGGACATGTGAGAGGATTGTGTGTTTTATGTTCGGATCTTGATGTTAAACGAAGATCAAGATGAAGACATTTTTGTTGTTTGTTTTGTCGCCAAATGAGGCATTTATTATAACTTACTCTTTCCGTTTGAATTTAAGTAATGTTTTAGAAATTTTTGTTTTTATTTTATATTAAGTGATTTTTTTTTAAAAAAAATTTACGCAAAAATTCAATGTTATGTTTGAGACCATCTATCTATACTATTATTTGAGAAGTGAATTTGCTGATTTGTCATAGAATCCATGATTTTAGTTCATTTGCTTATTTGTCATGTTTTTATTAGGTTTTAGCTAAATCATTGATTTATTATTAGTTTTTTAGCTGGCTCACTAATTTATTAATTTAAAAATATTTTTAATGAATCTTATATACAATTAAAACGAATTTTAATTTTAATAACATTAAATTTATATGTTATATTAAAAATTTAGTTAGTTTTTCTTATTTTTCATATTCTTATTAGGTTTTAGACTTTTAACTAAGTTACTGATTTATTATTAATTTCTAACTGATTCGCTGATTTATTAATTTAAAAAATACCTTTAATGAATTTTATATATAATCAAAACTAATTTTATCTTAATAATATTAAAATTTTAATATATTATATAGTAAATAATTGATTATAAAATAATATAATAAAATTATCAAAATATATTTAAAAAATAAGATAATTCTTATGTATATTGTGTTGCTATCTGAAAACAATATTTTTATTATAAAAGTTAAAAAAAAATTAATATACAAAACAGTTTATAATTAAATATTAGTCAAGCAAAAACATTTATATAAAGATATTTCATAAACTATTTCTAAGATATGAATGTTTTGGGAAATTAAACGCAATAATAAGTATATATTTTGATGAAAAATATTTGACATATATAAATAGTTTGGTTTTTGATTTAACTATTTGAAAACATAAATAATAACCTACGTTGCACGGAAGCTTCATCGGACGTCCGTTTCCCGCTTCGGAACCAGAATCGGAATCGGAACCTCATGGAAGCTTACGGAATCTCGCTTCCAAAACGCTTCTAAAATATTATCTTTAAAAACACGTTGGAAGCTTACGATTCCGTTTTGGAATCACGCTTCCATTCTTAAAAAAAAAAACACAATATCTTATATCAATAAAAATATAAAATTATAATTTTTAGTTTATATAAAATCCAAGTTTTAATAGTATTTAGTAGAGAGAATAGAAACATACAAATATTAAAATTAATACTATAAATTATCTTTATGCATTGAGGTTTTTATTAAAGATAAATCGTATATTCAAATATATTATGTCAATTAATTCTAAAGTATTAAAAATAATTAATATAATAATTTCTTTTAAAATTAATTTATGTATATTTTCATAGTTTTAATATAAAATCATTTCAAAATTATTATAAATGAATAAATGCTTTATTTTAAATTTAAATAATATAACTTTTAGTTCTATATTTTAAAAAACTTCTTATATATGTATATATATAGATACGCTTCCAACACGTATCCGCTTCCTAATTTTTTTAAAAAAATCGCTTCTACGTTTCCATACGCTTCCGCTTCCACGCACCCGGTTCCGTTTCCATGTAACATAGATAATAACTTATTATACTGGTTTTAGATTAATAAACCATAAAATAATAAGCATTCATAAGAAGATTATGTCTGCATGTGCGGGCAAAACACCTAGTTTGTATTATGCAGTATGATTTCGAATTAGTTAAATTAGATATAGTTATTGGTGTTTTATGCAAAACGAGATAAAACAAAAAAAGTTTAGTAATTTTTTAATGGGTGTATAAGAAGTTATTTATTTTGAGATAAAATTATAAGCATGGTTTTATGAAGGAGGTGAGAAGTATAAAAACAGCTCTTTCTATGGAATAAATAAGAAAATGGAACTCGAAGGTTTTGACTTGGGGTATTGGCCACATGCCAGCAGCTTTTGGAGATTGTTGTTATTCTCCAAAAGATCTTTTGGACCATAACTCCTCATCTACCAAATGTCGGCGAGGTCATTTTATTATCATTGTGTCTCCTCTTGTGTCCTTTGGAAGTAGTACAAAACTACAAAACACAATTAAACCCACGATCTATGTTTTGTAAACTAGCCTGCAATGAGCTTTATGCAGATCATTACTCATTGGAACTGGTCTTTTAACTACGATCAAAAAGGCTAAAACACAATCAAATTTTTCAACAAAAAAAAAACATGTTCCAGATTCATGAAGCTATTCATTCCAAAGCCACAAGCAACTCCAGTCTAATATTTAACCAAATAAGGACAGATAAAATAAGAAAGCTCATGACCCTAGTCCATGTCCATCTTTATCAAATATGCAACCACCAGTGTATAAGCAAAAAAGGGACACTAAAGCTTCAACTTCTTATTGGGTCTCTTCAACTTGGCATCTTCATCGACTATGATCTGTTGCTTTCAAAAAAGATTACCACACGCAGATATCAGTGAAGGAATCCCACCAAAGTAACGTAAATAGACTTTATAAAATCGTGTTGGGAAAATAAAAAGCAAGTAGAAAGATAAAATAGGGAAAAAAGATGTGAGGGAGATAAAACCTTATGCTTTTTGTTTTTCTTCTTCTTTTTCTCTTCTTTTTTCTTCTTTGCGTTTTTCTTCTTTTTCTTTTTGGTAAGCTTAGTGTTCTCTATCTTATCGTCATCAGAAGATATCTAAACAGGACGTAGAAGGGAGTAAGAACTGGTCAGTAGCACATATTAACAAATTTATTCCATAGCCAAACAGAAAGAAAGATAGTAGAGAGAATCAGATACCTCGACGTCTTCAAATTTGGCAACGTGTTGGATTCTTCTTCCTGAACTCGAAGCTCCACCTGAGACCAGTAGAGTAATATAAACACTATGCCTTCACATTCAATACTTACCACTACCAGAGCTTTAAGAAAACTCATTCTGCCATATATATATAATAAATTCCCCAATAACATGAATGATGCATTTTCTTTGTTTCATATTTGGGGGCTTGGATAAAAAGCAAATCTCTCCATGTTGGTGTGCTATGTTGTTTTCACTGACAATCTAGGAATAGCTTTATTCTAAACTTTGAAAGTGAGCTAACCTTAGTCCACAGTTACAAATGGACTTATAGTGTGAAACTAGTTTCAGGCAAACAGTCATTATGCATCTAGTGAAACAAGTAAAAAAATGCAATGCATCAATGCACAATCTTTACTTGCAACGTTGTAGTGAATTATAAGGTCTCATGTTAGATGCTATCCATAGTTTCTACTAAATTATTCCACTTTTCATAGTTCTCCTCCACCCTTGAAGGTGACAGTTGGGCTTGCATACTGATTATCTTAACTAGAAATGAGCTGCAATATCAGAAGAATTTGTCCCTATCCATCAACCCTAATGCCAACAAAAATTCTGGAAAATCTAGGATATCTGATGAGAAACAATCCTTTTATTCACGCTTTTGAATAAATTACAGAAGATGAACAGAGAACAAACTAAATCTAAGTACCAAAGGTAGAACCCATAACTCTCCTAAGCTCAAACCAATATCCTAGCCCAATTTAGAGTGAGTCAACTCGTTCCTCTAGTTCCCCTTGAAACCTTAAGCTCTCAACTAACCTATAAGGCGTGTTAATGAACTGGCTAAGCGAAATTTCATTGTAGGACCGGTATGCTAGTGACTATAATAATCTTGCACTATATCTAACAACAACACCTCAACAGATGATGAGTATCATTCACCTCAGCTCTTTACTAATGCTGAGCTATCAGCCGTGACTATAATCAACTACAATAACAAGAAGCGTTATCATCACAGGACATGCTATACGCGGCTCTAACAAACTAAACCCTTTTCGTTTCCAATTCCAAAATTAATACTTTCAGCTATGTAATTATCAAAGAATCTTTTTTTTTTTTGTAATACTCACTGGAAATAACGGTGTCTCTGGCGTTTTTGACGGCTAATTCGATAAGATCAGGATCAATTGAAGACAACCCATTAGGATCCTGCAGCTTCCGTTCTAGAAACTTGGCTAAAGCAGCCGCCTTGTTCGTCTTCAAGGGTCCACCTGGATGAGCCAATCTGAATAGACATAACACATAGGAAAGTCAGGAATCTCAAATCGAGAAGAAGAAGAAAATCCCTAAGGAGTAAAAAAGGAACCTGGGCAGCTGAGAGCGAGAAGAGGAGGGAAGAGAAGTAAGAGGAGCGAATTTGCTTCCTCTTAGAGCTCTCTTCTCATCTTCCGTCAGCTCCTCCATGCCTCCTCCTCCTCCCATCCCCACGGCGAAATACCCTCCGTCACAGTTACTTTCACGGCCGTCTTAAATAAACCAAAATCCTCCTCGCCGAATTATTAAACCGATCGAACCGGTCTTCGACAATTTATACTCCCCGATACATAAATAGATTAATTTATTATTTTTTGTAACCAATTTCTATATTGGGCAATTGTCCAAAAGAACACCTTTCAAGTTTATGTCACAAAAAGGACACCAGAAAATGAAAGTCACAAAAATGACATTCATTAAAGGGCAAAATGTCACTACTACCCTTGTGTTATAAGAATAAAAAAAACAAACAATTCATTTTCACTCGGGACTCTTCGAACCGTATCGTCTCCGGCTCGGGAATCTTCAAACCCTCACCGGCACTGTCGTCTCCGGCTCGCGAATCATCGTCTCCGGCTCGCGAATCATCTTCTCCGGCTCGCTAGTCATCTTCTCCGGCTCGCTAATCATCTTCTCCGGCTATCTAATCATCAGCGTCACACTTTCTACTCTCAAAATCGGACACAAATCACTATGTAACTTTTTTAAATTAGGGTTTTTGAATTAAAATTTGTGAAGCTTGCGTTTTGATTTTGATTTGTTTGTTACTCTTTCTTATTACCAGCGAAGCAAATAAAAGACTTTTGAATTGTGGGAACACAAAGTTGTTGGAGCATAATTCATCTCTTTGAGGTATGTTACAGATTCAACCTTCTGTGTGTTTGTACAAATTTATAAAATAAAAGTTTGTTGTCTCTTGCTGCATCTATTGAATGTTTTTAGAAGATTTCCAGAAAGCATTTGTTGCTGCATCTATTGAATGTTGAATATTGAAACTCGTATGGTAACACATTTTGAAACTTTTTTGCTTGGAGTCTTGTTTTGATTAGGAATGTTGATATTTTTGATAGAGTCTTGAATTTGCTTATGAGTCTTTTGTTGCTTGTGAAACTGTCTAGTGTTTATAATAATTTCAGGAAGCATTTGTTGTGTTATTTCAGGAAAGCCTTCCAGAAAAGTTTGAAATTTTTTTTCCTTGTTTACGCAGGATAGAAACAAGATGGGAGATTCAGTACCTCTAAAACTAGCACTGCCAGAGCTGAAGTATCCTATTGGTTCACAGCCAAAGCAAAAGTCAGCAATCAACCAATATTCCGGCTCAGAGTATATCTCCATTGTTGACAGCATCCTAAAACCAGATGAGATGATAAGAGTCCGAGGATCATTTCTGGGACCTATAATGAAGCTCAGTGAGAGAGGATTGAAGTTATCAGCAAAGATGGTCTACGCCATTCTCACTAGAAGCATCGTTTCTGTCAAGGAGAATGAAGCCTGGTTCCATTTCGGTGCGCAGCCAATGAGGTTCTCTATAAGAGAATTTCATATGATGACAGGCTTGAAATGTAGTGGTGCATTAGAAGGACCACGAAGGGAAACCGATAGATTTAATTGGGAATTGCTAAAGGGGCGTAGTCATAAGTTAAGTGACGTGGTGGAACAGCTCAGAAACACAAGAGAAGATGCTTCTGAGGAGAGAGTATGCCTCGCAATGCTCATCCTGGTAGAGAGCATATTATTGCGGAAGAGCAAAGGAGGGAGTTTTCCTTTGGAATATGCGAAAAATGCACAGGATATGACATATCCATGGGGGAAAGAGGCTTACATTGTGCTCCTGAAGTCAATTCAAAACGCTGTCGCGAATCATTTGGAGAATAAATCCAAATTTGAGTTGCAAGGTTATCCTCTAGTATTCCTTCTTTGGATACTAGAGTCGATTCCTTTGCTAAGGAATAAGTTCAGTAAGTGTGTACCAACAGTTGAGGTTCCTGGGCCGACTTACTTGTGTGAAAAATACACTGAGGTAGAGAATCCATCACTTGATAGGGTTTTACAGGTTGAAGCTGATACAAAGGTAAGCTTTTCCAAGTATATGTTTCTCAGTTTATTTGGCTTCTTCTTTTTAATATGTTTCTCATTGGTCTTTTTTAAAATACTCTCAGCTGAAGGTCCATTGCATACTACCTTCTATTCCTCATGATCCAGAAGATGATATCTCCATTGAAGACAAATATAGTGACGAGCTGGAAACACTGAAAGATGTAACAAAGAAAGGGTACAAGCTTACAGCCGATGACTGGGAAAATAGGTGTGTAGACACATTTGAAACATTGGATGCTCTTATTCAAATGATGGCAAATAAGGAGACTGGCCAAGCTTCTACTCCGATTGATGAGGATTCAGTAAATGAAAAAGTGAACAGAATCATCGAGGTAATGGAGGAGAATCTGAAGAGCATGAAGGATCGAATGTCATTACTGGAAGAAGAAAACATGCATCTTAGAGCCCGTGTGTCAGAGTTGGAAGGAAACAACAATGTTTTTCCCACTAACGTGACACAACAGGTAAATTCTCAAAACATCTTCTTTTACATTTGCATTTTCAAGTATTTTTTGGAAGATCTTGTACATATTCTTGAATGCCTTCCTAATATTTGACAAACAGCGATCCAGTGGGACACCTTTATCTCCAATGTCTCACACGCAACCATCGAGTGAGACGCCTTTATCTCCAATGTCTCAACAGCCTAATTTGACACATGAGGTATGTAACAAATAAATATTGTTGAGTTTTGAAGTAATATTTGGAAGCTTTTGTACTTCTTGAATGCATTCCTGATTTTTGCAGGAGACAATGATTGAATCAGCTGCATCTCCAAAGTCTCAACAAAATGAGGTATATGCTCAAAAAATTTTAAGAAAATATTTGGAAATTCTTGTACAAAATCCTGAATGCCTTCCTGATTTTTGCAGGATTACACGCAACCATCGAGTGAGACGCCTTTATCTCCAATGTCTCAACAGCCTAATTTGACACATGAGGTATGTAATCAATAAATATTGTTGAGTTTTGAAGTAATATTTGGAAACTTTTGTACATATTCTTGAATGCATTCTTGATTTTTGCAGGAGACAATGAATGAATCAGATGATGACACTCCTGCCCTTGATACTCAAGTATTCTCTCCTAATCTGACAAAAGAGGTATATGCTCAATGATATTGTTTTCACAGTTGGAGTTTACAAATTAGTTTTGGGTGATTTTTTTTTACATATAAAGGCATTTCTGATTTTTGACAGAAAGAAACAAGTGAGTCACCTGCTGAGAGGCCATCCAATCCTAATCAAGATGGAAAACCAGATGATGAGGTAATATTTATTCTAGAAATTATAGTTGAATGTATTCATGATGGCCTTTCCTGATATTTTTTTGCAGATTGTGAGAGAGAAATTAACAAGGGAGTCACCCGCTGCTCAGAGGGAAACACAAACCTCTACTGATGAGATGCCACCCAAAGCTAATCAAGAAGAAGGAAAAACAAATGATGAGGTAATATTTACTCTAGAAATTATAATTGAATGTATTCATGATGGTCTTTCCTGATATTTTTTGCAGATTGTGATTGAGTCACCTGCTGCTCAGACTCAAGTTTTGCAAAAAGAAACACTGGAAATGAATGAGACACCTTCTTCTCCAATATCTCCAAAGAGTATTGAGGCTCAAGTTTTTACTCCAATTCAGAAACAGCAGGTAAATGCTCAAAAATCTTGGAGATTTCAAGTAATGTTTGGAAGCTTTTGTACGTGTTTTTGATCCTCTTCCTGACTTTTTTTGTTTTTTTTGCAGACGGTAACAGAGGGAACGTATGAGGCTACACAGCCATTGACTGAGATCATTTCAGCAAACAATAAAAAGGTAAGCATAGAAATGTCTTTCATAAGTACAACTTGAATTTTAAATTGTAGAAACTTCTTCATAACTACCTCTTTTATTTTATTGTTATTACAGGAGGATACACATGCTGTGCATCACACACCTTCCTCTCCATTGTCTTCACTAATTGCACTAGTTATTGAAGAAAATAAGAATGCTTTGGTAAGAAGAAATATTTAAAATGTTTATGTAATATTTTTCTATTCAACTAACTCTTACCATTTACTTTTGTCTTATAGAGTGAGACAGAAACTGCGACCCAATATTTTTCTCTAAGTGAGGGAGAGGAGACACAATCAAGCAGAAAGAATCAAGCAGAAGAAAATCTCAAGGATACTACAAAACATACAACTGAGCTAGTTTCCACAGATGTTTCGAAGACACAGCCTCTTACACAGCCTCTTACACAGCCTCTTACTCAGCAAACACAGCACCTTCAGACAAGTGAGGGAGAGCAATCCGATGAGACACCATCAGAGCAGAATCAAGCAGAAGAAAATCTCAAGGATACTACAGAACCTACTACTGAGCTAGTTTCCACAGAGCCTACTACTGAACCTACTACTGAGCATGTTTCGAAGATACCGCCTATTACTCAGAAAACAGAGCATCTTCAGACAAGTGCTATAGATTTTTCAGAAACAAACGAGGTATGCATCGAGTATATTTGATCTTTAATTATTATTCTAACAATTTGAAACCGCTGATGTTACTGAATCTTCATTTTTCATAGGTTGAAGTAAGCAGGCTTCTAGCTCACTTTCAAATAGGCGCAGAGGTTGAGATTTTGTCTACTGATGACGAAATATGGTATCCAGGAAAGGTTGTTGATCTTAAACTGTGTGAAGGACTAGAGGAGCTGACAGTTGAGTACACGACACTCTTCGCAGACCAACATAGACTTCAGAAACTTCAGGATACTATCACGGCTGACAAAATACGTCCTGCAACACCAACTAGTGACCAAAAATCCTTTGAGATGATGGATAAGGTAGAAGTCTTTTACAACAATGGCTGGAGCAGCGGACAAATTAGCATGGTACTTGGTGATAACACATACTCGGTGTGTCTCTATACTTCTATGGAAACTATTCTATTCAAACATTCAGATTTGCGAATTCATAGAGAATGGAAAGATGGAGTCTGGAAGATGGCAGATAAGGTAAATCATAACTTGAATTATACTTCACGTGAATTGTTTGATATACATACATTTTAGTTTCAGGAATGGTTTCCAGAAATTCCGATTGCAACAAATTTGATAATATTTTGCTTGGTGTCTATTGTTTGATTAAAGGTGAAGCCTGATAAGAAAAGGAAAGCTGCTGCCTCATCACAAAATTCAGGAATGGATAATGTTTTCCTAAGAAGGAGCGAGAGGGTGCCTAAACGATCTAGAGACACAAAAACTCCATTCAAGTCTGACAGAAATCCGGCTTTAACTGTAATACCTGAGATTATACCTGCAGTTGATCCGTTTTCAACTCCTGCGGAACATAAGCTTTCAAGGCTTCAAAATTGGATGACATTAAAGCCCGGCATGCATGAAACGTAAGCATGTTTCTGTCCTTGTCTATATATTCTTATATTTATGTATAAAAGGTTTAGTAATTCCTTTGAATCTTTAATCGACTGCAGGTCCCTATCAATCAATGATAATAAGATAAGGAAATCTTTCTTTCAAAGCATGGAAAATGCAAAAAAGGACCTTAAGAAAGAGGTAATTTCTTTACATATGTTCTTGCCTTGAGCTTTTTTTTTAAAAAAAATTCAGGAAGGATTTGTTTAGTTTCAGGAATTAGATAGTAACAAAATAGATAATGTTTGCATTTTTTTTTGCAGCACATTGATGGAGCCTTTGCAATGCTAAATTGCAGAAGAAATGAGAATGCTGCTTGGTTCCACAACTACAAGATTCCAAAGGCGTGCTTCCTACCTATGGAGTTCTTGCATTGCTTGCTCTCTCATGATTTGGCTTACAAGAAAGAAAAGGTCAAAGGTAAAAAGATTTTCAACGATTTATTTAAAGATATTGTAAGAGGGAAGGTATATCCAGAGAAGACATGGGGAGAAGATGTTGATGTTGTGTATGGGATTACTCTTGGAAAAAAAAGCAATGTCTGGATTGGGATGGAAATTCATTTGAAGAAGAAAAGAATCACAGTATATGATTGTTTTCAAAAGGAAAGCAACAACATTGATATTCCTCAAGTGAAAAAGTTGGCAGGTATGTATAAACAATTTGTATTTGATGTATTCAACTGTTTCTTGGTTTGAAATATTCAACTGATTCTATCTTGATATTGATTTTTAAATATGACAGTGTTGATTTCTGATCTGCTGGTGGAATCTTCTGGTGATGAGGTAGATAAAGTGAAGATGATTCCATTTGAGGTTGAGCAGGCACAAGGTTTACCCAAGACAAAACATCCTTTCAACTGTGGGATATTTCTTGTCAAGATTCTGGAGTGCCAGTCATTGAAGATAGGAGACATGACAAAGATTAATGATGACAATGCATTGGAGCTAAGGAGAACCTTGTCTTGTGAGATCTTCAACCAATTTGTGGATGAGAGCTTTGGGAAATGAGAATGATGCATCAAAACATTTTTTGTTTTAGTTAAGACTCGGTTTTAGTTATGACTGTTTATTTTGTTATGTTGTTGGCGTCTGGTTACATAAGAAAGATTGGAAGGATATCAAGTATTTTTTTTGGGTATCATATATCTTGGAAGGTTAAATAATGTTTCTGGATGGGTTTCCAGAAAAAATTGTAAGCTTAAAATTGTGATGTTTACAGACAAAAAAAAAAAAAAAAATTTAGATCCAAAAAGGATCGAACCCAGAGGGAGAGAGTTTGCGTATTTGGATAGTGTGGGATTTTAGCCACTAGGCAAAGAAGAATCATCTGTTAATGGATTACATTTAATTGTATTTAACTCCAAACTGTAACACAAAAAAAAAATTAAAATTGATTTTGAATCCACCACTTATCGAACCCGGGGATAGAGAGACTTTTGTGTTATGAAATGCCTCGGTTTAACCGCTGGTCTGAAGTGAATCATCTGTTAAAGAATATTACATAAGCATACTTAAACCAATTAATATAGGATAGGTTTCCAAAACCAATACATTTCGATTGGAAAAAGACAAAACTCTTGCCGTCTCAACACTCTCGCCGTTTCAAACTTCTCGATTCTCACTCGTCTCCGCCTCTCGAATCTCTCTCTCATCTCCATATCTCTCGATCTCCGACGAAAACCCATCTCCAAAACTCTCTCTCTCTCGATCTTTTACGCGAGCTCTCTCTATTCTCCGAGAAAAACCATTTCTAGAGCTCTATCTCTTTAAGGTATGTTGCAGATTCAACCTTATGTGTGTTTTCTTTCTGAGAGATTGGTCTCCTGGTTTTTTCTTGTGTATAGACTTGCTCGTTTTAACCTAATATGATTGGTAGAATTCTAGTTCATGTGAAAGCATGTGTATAGACTTCAGGAAGGATTTGTATTGTTTCAGGAAACCCTTCCTGCAGATTCAACCTTATGTGTGTTTTCTCCATATCTCTCGATCTCCGACGAAAACCCATCTCCAGAACTCTCTCTCTCTCAATCTTTTACGCGAGCTCTCTCTATTCTCCGAGAAAAACCATTTCTAGAGCTCTATCTCTTTAAGGTATGTTGCAGATTCAACCTTATGTGTGTTTTCTTTCTGAGGGATTGGTCACCTGGTTTTTGCTTGTGTATAGGCTTGCTCGTTTTAACCTAATATGATTGGTAGAATTCTAGTTCATGTGAAAGCATGTGTATAGACTTCAGGAAGGATTTGTATTGTTTCAGGAAACCCTTCCTGCAGATTCAACCTTATGTGTGTTTTCTTTCTGAGAGATTGGTCTCCTGGTTTTTGCTTGTGTATAGACTTGCTCGTTTTAACCTAATATGATTGGTAGAATTCTAGTTCATGTGAAAGCATGTGTATAGACTTCAGGAAGGATTTGTATTGTTTCAGGAAACCCTTCCTGCAGATTCAACCTTATGTGTGTTTTCTTTCTGAGAGATTGGTCTCCTGGTTTTTGCTTGTGTATAGACTTGCTCGTTTTAACCTAATATGATTGGTAGAATTCTAGTTCATGTGAAAGCATGTATATAGACTTCAGGAAGGATTTGTATTGTTTCAGGAAACCCTTCCTGAAACAAGATGGGAGATCCATTACCATTAAGACTAGCACTGCCTGAGCTGAGATATCCGATTGGATCAGAGCCAGAGAAGACGATATCGATAAACCAACACTCGATAGTTGCTTATATCAAAACTGTTAAGGAAATTCTAGGAAATGATGAGTTCAACAGAATAAGAGGGACGTTTTTGGGACCGGTGATCAAGCTTGGAGAGAGGTCTTTGAAATTATCAGCTAAGATAGTGCACGCAGTTCTCACCAAAAGCATCAAGACAGTGAAGAGACACGAATCCTGGTTCCATTTTGGTGCTCAGCCAATGAGGTTCTCTATAAGAGAATTCCACATGGTGACTGGTTTGAAATGTAGTGGTGAAGCAAGAGAACCACGAGAGGAAACCGAGAGATTTAAGTGGGACTTCCTAAAAGGGCGTACTCATACAGTAAAGGACGTGGAGAAGCAGCTCAGAAACACAAGAGAAGATGCTTCTGATGAGAGATTCTGCCTTGCAATGCTCCTCCTGATTGAGAGCATACTACTACAGAAGAGCCTTCTCGACGGTGGCACAACTTTTACTTTGGATTATGTGAAAATAGCGCAGGATATGGATGTCTTGATGACATACCCATGGGGGAGAACAGCTTATAATTTGCTGTTAAAATCACTTCAGAGAGCTGTCGACAAAAGCCTCGACAAAAACAATTATGATTTGCAAGGATTCCCTATGGCATTTCTTATATGGATACTTGAGTCAGTACCTTTGCTACAGTATGCATTCAGTCAAGTGGTTCCTATTCTGAGCGTTCAACCGTCTACCCCAATATTTTTGTGTGAGAAGTACCTTCAAATAGCTTCTCCACAGCTGATAGATGTTCTCCTAATTGAAATCAAAGATCATGTAAGTTTTTACATTATTTTTTTCTTGTTTCTGTTTTGCCTTATGATTCTCCATTTAAAAGCTAATTATTTTTATGGTTTCAGCTTAAGGTCATATGCATCCTACCTCCTATTCCTAATGATCCAGAAGCTGATGTTTGCATGGAAGACGAAGCTAATAAAGATCTGGATGACATGGCCGATTTATCCAAGAGAGGTTATAAGTTTAAAATTAGAGATTGGCGAAACATGTCAGTAGACCTATACGGTGCTAATGAACAAATAAGAAGAGCATCTTTACTGTTTGGGAATGGAGGGATGAGTCAAGCTTCTTCTTCGTATCAGGAGGAGTCTTTGGAATCAAAGATCAACAGAATCAGCGAGATGGTGGGAGATAATTTAAGGATCATGAACGATCGTTTGTGTTTGATTGAAAAAGACAGGAAACAGATTAAAGAACGTGTGACAAAACTAGAGAAACTACAAAGAGTTACTTCATATGAAACTCCAAACAATGAGGTAACTTTTTTTCGGAAATTAAAATTAATGTTTATCTAGTTCTTGATTCAGTTTTTTTTTTGAGTTGTCAAGTAATTTTGGAAGATGTTATACATATTTAGGATTGCCTTCCTAATTTTTGTTCTACTTGCACAGACTGACACAACTCCATTTCATGAGACGGCTTCCAGACAAGGTGAAGCCAATACAGATCAAGCAGATGAACAACTTAACAATGAGGCAAGTATAATTTTGAAAACTGTTGGTATTTATAAAATTATGAATTTGGTTGTACTTCAATTAATTTTTGGAAGTTCTTGTACGTGTTCATAATCCCATTCCTGACTTCAGGATACACGAGAGCCTATGAATGAGATCACGAAAGAGACACCTGGTTCTCCAATAGCTCAACAGAATATTGAGACTCCAGTCCTTACTCCAATTCAGACGCAACAGGTACATTCTTTAAAAAAATGGACTTTTCAAGTAATTTTTGGAAGCCCTTGTACGTGTTCATGAAACCATTCCTGAATTCAGGAGACTCACGAGCTTATGAATGAGAACATTTCACCAAACATTCAGGAGACTCACGAGCAAAATAAGGTATTACTTTTATTTTAAAACCTTTAATAAATATAAAGCAACTATCAAAATGACTGGATATCCTTGAATCTAAACCATCACAGGATGTAGAAAGCAGAGTTCAAAATACCTTTGAGATCGGAGCAAATGTGGAGATTTCATCACAAGATGACAATACTTGTCATAAATGGTATCCAGGAAATGTGTTGGCAACATATTTGGTTGATGGGGTTGAGATGGTGAAAGTTGAGTACTCCGCACCGTCTCTGGACGAAAAGAAGAGGAAAAGGAGTGTTGAGACACGTGTATCAATTGACAGAATACGTCCTCAACCACCACCTGAGAGACCTGGAGCGAAGAAAAGTTATGAGCTAATGGATGACGTAGAGGTGTTCGACAATGGTGCCTGGTGCGCTGGAAAAGTTAAAGTCATTTTGTTTGATGGCACGTGTTTTGTCTCTTTGAACAATTCTACTGAACAAATTCACTTCAACCATTCTGAGATGCGAAAACCAAGAAAATGGGTAGATGGTGTTTGGAAGATGACAGAAAAGGTAAAACAAATGCCTTGGATAACTTGAATTGAAAAATAATGTCATTTGTTTAATATCTCGGTATTGTTTTTCAGATAGAAGAAGAGCAGACGCAGAGTGTGAATCCAAGTGAAGGAGATGGTGATAAAAAGGTATGAAATATTTATACATCATACTAGGAATTAAGATATAAATGTATCTGAATTTTTGTCATTCAAAAAGGGGAAGGCGAAGGCTGTCGCTTGTAAGAAGAAGAAGAAAGCAAATGCTCAGCCAGTAGATTTGCTTCCTTTTCTACAGCGAGAAGAGAAGAGGCCAATACGACCTAGAAACCCTCCTATGCCTGTAACACCTGAGGTAATCCTTCCAATTGATCCATTTGTGACACCTGAATTTCCTCGGTTTTCAAGGCTTGCACACTGGATGGATCTACGGGGCATATATCGTGTGTAAGCAACTTTTTGTCCTTGCATAAATATTCCTAATTTATTTTGTAAAAGTTTCGATTGATACTAGTTAATTTTATCAACTACAGACCGTTTTATATCAATGGAAGAGAAATTGAAAAAGAGTTCTTTCAAAAAATGGACGATGCAGAAAAGAATCTCAACAAAGAGGTAATCAACACTCTGTTCTGTCTTCTATTTATTTAATGTTAATAATTAATGTGGTTCTGGATGATGCAATGTGATTAGGAAAAGGATATGATTGAGTTTTGTATTTACAAACTCTGTTTCGATTCTTATTGAGTGGTAATAATGCTTTGTGGATATTTGATTGTGTCATATGTTTAGGAAGAGGTTGAGTTGAGCTATGTTAGATGTCCATGTTATAGCAGTTCTATATGAAGTTTCTAACTATATTGTTACATTGGCAGCACATAAATGTTGCATTTGAAATGCTAAATTGTAAGAGGGTTGAGCAAGGTGCTTGGTTCCGCAACAACAATCTTCCAGCAGCATGCTTTGTACCAGTCAGATTCTTAGAAGTGGTTGGGTACGCTTATGAATCTGTCAGGAAGCCACATAAGAAAAAACAAACGTTATTGGAGGGCTGTGTAGGCGAACTTGTGAAAGGTTTAATACATCCAAAGAAGGTATGGCTGGAAGATGTTGATGTTATATATGGTGTCATTGAAGATAAGTTGAGCTATCACTATATTGGGGTGGAGATACAATTGATTGATAACACAATCACACTCTTCCATTGTGGTCTTCCAAAAGCAAATATCAAACGTGCTCTTAATCAAATCCAAGAACTGGCAGGTAAAAACTCTTTGTGATTTATTAATTTTATCATTCAGTGTAGAAAAATCAGTTTTATTTATATTGTTACATTGATTATGGATAGGATTGTGAAAGTATGCGTATCCTGAAAAAAGAATTTTAGCTAATTTAGAAAATAAAAGTTTGTCTCTTGCTGCTTGTGCTTGTGATGCATTTTTACATATTCATTTTGTTGTCTGTTGGTGATTAATTTATTGTATAATTTTGGGTATTTATGACAGTGTTGATTAGTGCCATAAAGATGGAACTTCTTGGTGAAGAGGTTAATTTCGAAGATATCAGTCCATTTCAAGTTAAGTTTGCAGAAGGGCTTCCAAAGACAAAATTTCCATACAACTGTGGTATTTTTGTTGTGAAGATGCTGGAATGCAGGTCACTGGGATTGAAGAGCATGGCTAATATAAATGATGAAACTGCGATGGACTTACGAAGCAAGCTATGTTGTGAGATCTTCGACCAGTTTATGGATAAAGATTTCCAGGAAGGTCAAAGGAAGTGAAAATGTCATATTTGTTCTGTTTTTTACTCTGTTTTTCTACTTTGACGTTAATTATCCCTAACGTTTAAGTTTAAGTTTGTAATGAATTATCCCTAACGTTTTTTTCATTTAGATTGTTATTGAAAATTTTTTAGGATGTCTTGATGAATTGTCAAATGCTTATGGTACTTTTAGGATGGGTTTCCAGAAAAAGAGTGAGAAAGCAAAATGCACCATAGCCTAGCAAATTCCTTTAAAGTTTACAAAAAAAATGAAAAAGAATGTGATCCGATGTCAATTGAACTCGTTAACTTTTGAATATTTAATTAAAAACAGAAAAAAATGTGAGTATACACAACGGGGATCGAACACGGCTTATTGTGTGATAAGGGTACACTAAGAGTAGAAGGGCTTGCCACTAGGCTATGGTGGATATTCGATAACAGTGTAAATGTGAATTTATTTAATCACCGACGATAGATTTATATAATCTGGATATCATTTTAGGTATTCAGGATAGCTTTCCAAAAACAAATTCCTTTAATGTTTACAAAAAAAATGAAAAAGAATGTGATCCGATTTGGATTGAACTCGTGAACTCTCGAAAGATGAATAAAAGTGTGCTAGGCTTAGGTGAATCATCTGATATATGTGTCCACATAAATGAATTTAACCGCATTTTATGTCAAATTCAGGATGGCTTTCCAGAAACGAATATGAAACCGAGATTAGCCAGATATAAGACCACTAATCCTCTACATTTTAATCAGTGTTTTTGTTTTGTTTTGACTGAAACACAACACAAAAGAAGATGATAACATGAGATTACTCATAATGTGGTTTCTTAAAATAAATCATAATGTGGTTTCTTAAAACAAATCATAATGTGGTTTCTTAAAACATAAGCTTTAAAACATAAAAAAAGAGAAGATCATAACATGAGATTACTCATCCAACAGCCACTTTTCCTCAAGCTTACACCAATCAGGAACTTTGACCTTCACATCAGCAAGCATTCCATCCGCTTCCATGAGTTCTTCTTTGAGTTTTTCCAACTCAGCAGTGAAGTCAAATTTTCCTTTAGCCTTAATAATCTCTTCAAGCAACTCGATTTGGGAAGCAATGGAATTTGCTTTGCTGGCTGCCTGATGCCATTCAATTTCAGATAGCCTGTGTTCGTTGGACAAACGAAGAAGAGCCCTGTAACGTTCCACAGTTTCCGCCTTTCCTTTGTTGAAACCATCGGAAGCATCAGATCCGTAAACCTCCTTTATGGGACACTTCATCATCTTCTTTGACCCTTCCATTGAAACTTAATGAATGAGAAAAGAATAAACACAGAAGAAATGAAAGTCAGTAAAAGAGAGATCTGATATCTTCCCTTGTATATATAGAACGAAAAGTAACCATTCGATTACTATAAAATGGTTTAGAAAGCAACCTTTCGATTATTGAACGGTTACTGAGATAAATGATGTCTGTTTTAGAAAGGAACCGTTAAAAAAAAAAAATCTGATTCCAAGGGGAATTGAACCCAGGTCGAGACGAGTGTATAAGTTTTGAAAGATAGGTGGTCTAGCCGCTAGGCCGAGGAGAATCATCTGGTAGATTTTTCCACATAAACATATTTAAGTGTGTTTCAATCGTTAGGTGAAGTAAGTAACATAATATATTTCTTTTATCTGTATTCAACTATAATTTTTTAAAAAAAATCTGATTCCAAGGGGTATCGAAACTAGGTCGGGACAAGTGTTTCAGATTTGGAAAGATAGGTGGTGTAGCCGCTAGGCTGAGGTGAATCATCTGTTATAAGTGTCCACATAGATGAATTTAACCGCAAACGTTATATTATAAACTTTGGAAAGAAACTCTGAGTTTCAGGATGGGATTCCAGAATAGTTGAATATTACTGTGTTTCTTTCTAGCAAAGAAATTTGAACTAAAATTGAAATGAGATCAAAAGATAAGATTGTATAGTACAAAAAATAAGGAAATTTCAAATTGTGATTTGGAGTTTTGGAGAGTAATGCATTAAAACCTAGGTTGTATATTACAAAAATCAAATTTTCCATCAGCTTTGATAATATCTTCAAGCAACTCGATGTCGTTTGGAAGAGACTCTTCGATTCCTGAGATATATGCTTGAACAAAAAAGAAAATCAACCATTACTCGTAGGAGAGTCGAACCCGGGTCGAACAAATGTTTCGGTATCATAGGTTTGGTGGTTTAGCCGCTAGGCTGAGGAGAATCATCTGTTAGTTGCTTCCACATAATTGAATTTAGCCATATAATTTATAGTATAATACATTGGAAAGATCTTTGATAGTTCAGGATGGGCTTCCAAAGTATGCATGAATAATATACATGAATATTAGTGTGCTTCTTTCTTAAACTAGAAAAAAATGAAATGAGATCAAAACTAAGGATTAATATCTACATATTTGGAAAATTTGATAATGTGATTTGCAAATTTTGGGGGAAAAAAATATATATATACACATCTACTAGGATTCGAACCCGGAGATGACTAGGAGGAAAGAGGGAATTAAGGGGTAGTAGCCACTAGGCCAAGTTGATTTCAGTCATTACATGTTGTAAGTAAAGTAATATATTTCTTTTATTTTTATTCAACTTAAATTTTTTTAAAAAACTCTGATTAGTATGGGCATCGAACCCGGGTCGAGTCAAGCATTACAATTTCGACAGATAAGTGTTTTAGCCGCTAGACCGAGGAGAATCATCTGTTACACTTTTCCACATAAATATTCTTAACAGAAAATGTTGTATTATAAACCTTGGAAAGGAACTCGGTATTTCTGGATGGGATTCCAGAATAGTTGAATATTACTGTGTTTTTTTCTAGCAAAGAAGTTTAAACTAAGAATTGAAATGAGATCAAAAGATAATGTTGTATATTACAAAATTTGGAAGAAATCATACTTATTCGGGATAGGGTTCCAAAAGAAAAAATGTATATGGTCTGGTGCATATCATGTAACCATCAAATAGCCAACATCCAAATAATAATCAATAAAAATGTAGAACTTCATCCTATAGGCCTCTCGCATGTGCTCTTGTTGTGCCCTCCTGTGCCACATCTGCTGCACTTGTGGGACTGAGATTTAGATCCAGGAACCCCAAACTCGCCAACGGATCTCTTTCTCTTTGTAGGAGGGCGTCCACTTTTCTTTTTGGTAGCTGGAGGTGGGCAAGACAGTTCATCAATATTCTCTGGATAGGTGGACGTTGACAACTCTCCACCAGGATGTATGCTTTCAGCATAAGCTTTAGCCCACGTTTCTGTCAAGTGAGAAGCATCAACAAAAAGGTTTTCATCTCTCTTGATATGCTTAGCAGCAGCGATGGCATGGATGCAGGGGATCTTGTCAATGTCGAAAACATTACATGTGCAATGCCGCTTCTCCAAGTCAACAACAAACTTCATTGTTTCATTCTTCACCTCAAACTCGCTTCGATCAACTTGATACACATTCAACAACATTGCGGCCCCTAACCTAGATACCAATTTCTGCACAACTTTTGGAGTAACCAGGTGCTTATGTTTCGCAGCCGCTTCGCGTCGCTCAAAAAACCAAGTGGTCATCGTCAATCTGATAGTTTCAAGGAGAGAGATAATGGGCAACTCACGAGGCATCCTCAACATAGAATTGAGAGACTCTGCAATGTTGGTAGTCATGATATTATACCTGTTCGCAGGCGCATAGCTTCGTGCCCACTTCCTAAAATCAGAATCTTCCAGATACTTAGCCAATTCAGGACATTTATCCTTTATGTCCTTGAAGATTAACCAGAACTCGTGACACGTATAGGCATCAGCAGCGCTTTCCACCAGAGGTAGCAACCCAGTCTTCGCATATGTAGGAGTGATGTTGCGGAGCAGATGGATCCTGCAAATTCCATGGTGAGATAAGGGATATACATCCTCCAACGCTGAAGAAATGGAGTTAGCCCTGTCTGATACAAAAACAAGATCCGAAGCGTCCGGGATCTTCTGGCTCAAACCTCTAAAGAACCATTTCCAAGAGGCGCCATTTTCTGCGTCAACCACTGCAAAGGCGAGAGGATATAGATGATAATTCCCATCTTGAGCACAAGCTGCCAATAAAGTCCCATTGAATTTTCCCTTCAGAAATGTACCATCTACTGCAATAACTCTCCTCATCAATGAGAATCCCCTTATCGAAGGACCAAAAGCCACAAATGCATACTTGAACTTTCCTGCAGCATCCACATGTTGATAAGTCAAGGAACCAGGGTTTGTTTCTGTGATTTTATACAACCACCTAGACAAATTGTAATAGCTGTCTTCAGGAGTCCCTCTAACCAAAATCTGAGCTTCTTCTCTCACTCTCCAAGCTTGTTTGTAATTGATGTGAACACCATGCAGCATCCTGACCTGTTCAATGATCTGTTTCGGTTTGAGACCTTCCTTTTTTTCTCCATAATTGCTGCAAATCAAAGAACCCAACAACTTTGCAGATGCTTGTCTGTGGTTGGCTTTCCTGTGTGTTGTATCGCATGTATGCTCATGAACATACTTTTTAACAACGAAAAAATCTGAAAGAGGTAGCTTGATAGCACGCATCCTCCACGTGCAATTTTCATCAACACAACTCAAAAGCACTCTTGACTTGTTAGAAGAGACAGTCTTGTACTCAAACTTCCACTCTAAAGCCCATTTCTTCATCCTCAACATCAACTCTCTCTTTGTCTTAAAATAGCTATTCACCTTAATATCGCCAGCTCCTCTTGTGGTTGGTGAAAGTCCAATATGGACAGGGCTAAAATTCGGAAGAGCATTCAGGGGAACTGCAGAAACACCTTCATATAGAAGACTCTGCAAAAGTCGAGTAGTTCTGTAAGGCATAATACTTGATTATGAAGCATATCATGCAAACACAAACAGAAAAAGGGAATTAGGGACAATGTACCTGTTTTTCTCTCTGCACAGTAGAAAGAATCATTGGATTGGCATTCAATGGAACAGGAGAAGCAAATGTATCAGAAGCTTGAGTGTTACAGCTAGCTGGATCAGTACTAACCTGCAAAAGTCCAATATGGACAGGACTAAAATCCGGAAGAGCATTCAGAGGAACTGTAGAAACACCTTCATATAGAAGACTCTGCAAAAGTCAAGTAATTCTGTAAGGCATAATACTTGATTATGAAGCATATCATGCAAACACAAACAGAAAAAAGGAATTAGGGACAATGTACCTGCTTTTCTCTCTGCACAGTAGAAAGAATCATTGGATTGGCATTCAATGGAACAGGAGAAGCAAATGTATCAGAAGCTTGAGTGTTACAGCTAGCTGGATCAGTACTAACCTGCAAAAGTCGAGTAGTTCTGTAAGGCATAATACTTGATTATGAAGCATATCCTGAAAAGTCTAAGGAAGAAAAAAATCATACAAACCTTAACACACAAACGACAGGTTCCATCAAATGCTCTAGTCTTGGAAATGAAAGTTCTGAGCTGACGAGTATTACCTATCGAGAGTGGGGGGAAACTTTCAATAATACATTTCATATCCAATGAAATACCATAACTCAAACTGATTTCTTCCTCTTTAACACTAAAATCTTCAGAGACAATTTTCATCAAATCTTCATACAGTAGATCTTCTTCTATGGAAATGATTGATGCATTCCTCTTCAAATCAACAAGAAACTCCCACTGGAGATATTCTTTTGAGATCCATTGTCCACAGATGCACAAAACTTCCATTGTTCTACAAAATCAACTTCAATTCATCAACAAATGAATAATATATAACAAAAACTAAATAATGTATAACAAAATGAAATGATTCAAACCTTAATCAAATCAGACACACGAGAGAGAGAATGAGATGAATAGACGTAGAAACGACAGATCAATTGAGAAACGACGACGACGACGATAAATAAACGGAGAGACGACGACGGATCAACGGAGAGACGACGACGGATCAACGGAGAGGCGAAGACGACGACGGAGAGACGACGACGATGACGACGACGGAGAGACGACGACGACGAAAGACAGCGATGAGGATAAGAAGAAGCGATGAAACGAGGACGGCGACAATTGATTTCAAATTTTTCTTTTTAATTACTGAAAGAAGAGGGCATAAGGGTAAATTACCCCTTTAGTGAAACCTATTTTTGTGATTTCTGATCCTGAGTGCTAGTTTGGGGAGGAAAACTTTGTTTGGTGTTCTTTGTGTCATTTTCTCTTCTATATTTTAAATTTATTTCCGTGGTTGAAACGGCGTCGTTTGAATGGAAGAAAAACGCTGGAATCAAATGCAATGTCTCTGCATATCTGCTAAAGCATAATAACTGGAAGGTATCCTTTCAGCATTATATAGAAGCCCTCTGGTTAGATGTTGCAGTAATATCTGATGTACAAATTTCCATTGGGCCACAGATATTTATCACTGAATCTAATGTTACACAACAGGACGATCTTCTCAATATAGTTGGAAGCTAGGCATGCCTTAACAAGGGCCCTCTACACTTCTTCTAAGAAACAGCTCAACGAATCTGGACGGTATCTAGTATGTTCCAATCACTTAAAACCTCATATGCATGTCCCAGTTGAAGGAGCAGTCCTAATTAAACCCTTTGGTGCAAGAACCCATGGTCATGGTTTCCTTCGTCCAGTAGCTAGTTCGGATGGGCTTGTAATTGAGCGTTTTGGGATTCAATACAAACTATAAACACCATATAATTGTTTCTTGAATTCGCAACGATTAAAACTATAAAAACTGTTGAACGTTTGTAACAATGGAGTTTTCAATATAAAGAAGAACAAAATTTAACACAAAGGAACAAAAGGTAGTTGCAATATTAGCCGACATTAACATAAAACATACTCTGTGTCTTCCAGAGCCTCAGACTTTTGCCATTTTTATCTCAAAGCTCAAACTCATCGTCTCTAAGCGCAATAGCAGCAGCTTCTTCTTCATCATCATCAACAGCAAAGTACTCGTTCTTCTCCTCAGGCCTAAACATATAAAACATAATCACATAGAACACCAAACTCACAATCTCCTCCGCCGCAAAGCTCACCCACTGGTACTTATACGCCGCAATCGTCTTGAGCGCAAACACAACAATCCTCGTGAAGTACAAATACCCAATGACAACAATGTAGAACTGCCTAAACAACGTCAGCTTCGACAAGTTCCTGGCCGCTTTCCCATCGGTTTTCGACGTCTCCCTCAAGGCCCGAATCGACCATACGATAGGGAAGATAATCGCACAGCAACAGATAATATCAACCAGCAAGAACACTTGGTTCCACGTGACCCAATCTTTAATGAAAGGCCCCGTCTCGCCGATCACAATCGAAGCAATGTTGGCTAGCACCTGAAGAGGGATCACAATCATCAGCACGTTCTTCTCCTTCTCCTGCAAAAACGGCTTCAAGAACGACCATCCCGTTCCGATCAAGATGATCACGGTGAAAAGCAACACGACACGAATGAATTGGAAGATGTAGAAGAGGATGTCCCATCCATGAGGCGTCCCCGTGATCTTCACGTAGTGCTTATCCTCAGCTGCGCAGATCAGATTTAAAGACTTGATTAAAAGCAGACCCGCCATGAGGAGATGGATCCGATGCACGACGCGTTTGTTGGTGTAGCAAGTGTAGCCCCAGTATCCAAGAAAGGTTGCGTAGCAGAGGAAGAAGAAGGAGTAGAGAGACGGAAGCTGTGTGGATCCGGCGGGGAGATAGTCTTTAGATCCGTTCGGATCTTTGTTAAACATCTCGGTTCTAACCGCCATGGAGACTTTCGTCTCGGGAGCGCAATTCGCGAAGAAGAGAGAGTACTCGTTGGGGGAAGTCACCGGGTACGAGTGGTTGAACCGCGAGTTCGGGGGAGGCGATAGATCTCGGAAGGTGAATAGATGCGTGACGTAGTGCGAGTCGAGGACGCAGAATCTAGCGTTCTGCTGGATCTCGAGGAGGACCTGGAGGAGGGACTCTTCCGAGAGGAGGAAGAAGCCGAGGCGAGATGGATCGGGGTTCGGATCTGGGGAGGTGGAGACGACGGAGACGGAGGAGACTGAGACGGTGACGTGGCCGGTGTGTGTGAATCCGAATTTTTCGAAGAGGATCATGGGGCGGGCGTCGGAGGAGATGACGAGGGATTTGATCTCGGCCGTGGAAGGAGGAACGGCGGCGGAGATGAGGAGGAAGAGGAGGACGACGGTGGGGGGCGTTTTCGTCATTTTGAGGTCGATGAGTAGAAAGAACGTGTTGGGAACCGGATCGAGTAACCGTCGGCGAATTTGATTTTTCGATTTATATAGGTCTTCTTGTTATCTCAGATCTGAGTCAACTGTATATTTTTCTTATTTTTCGGCAGCATTTTATACAATTTAATTCGCACGGATTTTTTTTTATTTATTTTTATATAAACATTTTGTTTACAATTCTAAATTAGTATATATTATAATATATATGTGTCTATCAATTTTTAAAACATAATAAGTTTACGGTATATTTTTTTCATTGAATAGATTGTTTTAAACTTTCACATGTATTTGTATATTCTTCTATATATATATTTTCGGATTATTATTTCATTATTAAAATCGTAACTATATATATAAAGATTAGTAAAATATTGTTTTATTGTCATATTCAAAAATATTGTAACATTTCACAAATTTAGAAAGTTTTTAAAAAATTAAAATTTTCGCTTCATAGATTTATATTATCGAGTAAATAATTAAACATTTAGTTTTTGTTTAATTTTTAAAATAAACTATATAGTTTAAAATTTGTTTTCATTGGTTTAAGGTAATAAAGATTAATCATTGTTTGATAATATGATTTTTGTTATTTAAAAAAAAATCTTTATAATTTTAAAAGTTAACATAGACAAATATTTAAATTATTAACATATGAAGGTATAGTATTACAACATTAAATTATATCTATTTAATTTATACTATCTATAAATCCAATGGATCATCTATTGTTTAAATCTAATTATTGATAGTCGAATAAAAATTTCTGGTAGGCCCAAAATTTAAATGATAAGATTAGAGATTAAATGTAACATGATTTTCTAAAAATAGGTCAATTAGGTCTATTTTTTAAAAAATCAAACATGAATTAAGGTTGTGACTTCTGTTTTAATATATAAGATTTGATGAAAATAAGATAATTGAAAGTTGAAACATCATAGCTGGAAAAAAAAAACATCATAAGTGGGATTTTTAACCGAACCGAACCAACCGAACAGAACCGAACCAAAATTTTTGTTAATTCGATTCAATAATCGGTTAGTTTAATTTTTTTTAAAAAAAATCTTAACCAAATTTTGAACCAGACTAATCGAGCTGAACTAATCGAAACTACCCGAAATAGTAAACTGAACTAATCGAAATTACTAAAATTTTAAACCAAATTAACCGAACTAACCAAAATTAACCAATTTTTTTCTAAAATTTTAAATTGAAATACAATCGAAACCAAAAATTTCGGTTAATATCAGTAATTTTTTTAAGAACCGAACTACCTGAGAACCGAATTGAATTTTTTTACAGTTCAAATTGGTGAACTTTTAGTCGAACCAAATTACCTAAAAACCAAAATACGCATGTCATAATTCTTGAGATTAAAATTTTCCAAAAGCAAACAGAAAACTACACGTTGTTTTCATCAAAGATTTATCATAGCCTACCGTTTTATTAGTTCAAAAACAACCTACATTGCAAAACGTAGAGAAGCAAACTATACATACAACAAACAAACACTATACAAGCAAATGATGTATTGATGTGATGATCTAAAACCAGACAATGAACACACAGAACTAGGCATGGGCATAAAATCTGGAACCCAAAATCCGAACCAAACCCGAACCGAAAAACCCGACCCGTTATCCGATCTGAAATGTAACCGAACCCGAACGGGTCATATAGGATGGTACAAAAAATATCTGAACCCGAAGTGTTATTAACCGAATCCGAACGGGTAACCCAAAAAATCCGAAATTAATAGTTAATATAAATATTTTGAAATATATATAAGTATTTCAATTATTAAATTCAATATTTGTGGTAGTATGATATTTAATAATAAATATTAAAATTTTAATAAATAATTTAAGTACACAATTAGTTATAAATAAGTATTTTATAATTTGCTCATTGATATAAAAAGTCTAATCTCTATAAGACAATACATATTGTTTACAAATAATGTTTGTTTTCATGCTTGATTTAACATTTTATTGTTATTTTATCAATTTATGTGTGATAGATTAATTTTTATTTAATTTAGATGTTTTTCTTTATGTTTTTGTTTCAAATTTTTTGTATTTTACTTCGGTTATATCCGAACCGAACCGATATAACCCGAATCCGCACGAAATATGATTACTTTATGGGTTTTAAGACGCAATACAATTTTGAACCGAACCCGAAGTGTTATTATCCGAACCCGACCCGTATTAATAAAATTTTAGTATGTGACCTATGAGTGTAAACCCGAAAACCCGAAAAACCCGATCCGAACGCCAACGGGTACCCGAACGTCCACGCCTGCACAGAACACACTCGGGAGAAAAGAAAACATCACAGAACATAGAAAGATCTAGAGAAGAAACATTAGTTGCTTCACATAAAGCTCTGAAAACATTACTACAATTTACCTCGGTTATCTCCAATGCTATCCAGCTTCAGGCTTTTGGTCATGGTACTCACCCTTGAGTCTTGTCAGTGTCTATACTGTTCCTAGGAGGATCTGAGTCTCTTTCTGTCCTGTTCTCACTCCTTCGTCTTCTTCTATCCTGAAAATTCTCAAAATTGGTAGAGTTTTCAGCAACCAAACTCCACAAAGGATGATCCTTCAGGATAATAAAAAAAATAAGAGGAAGTTTTCAAAGTTGTTACCTCTTTAGGAATTGGATATTCTTCGGATTCCAGCATACGTGCAACTTGGCTCATCCTCGGTCGTTTCTCGTACAACGGATCAACACATCTCAAAGCAGTCAAGAGTGTTCTTTTTAAGACACTTGTAGATGGTTTTGCGTTGAGGTTGGGATCAATCACTTTCTTCTGATCGTCTTTGTTGAACCATCATCTTCAGCCATTCCACCAAATGTACCTACAAAATGACAAAAAAAAAGAAAGTTAGGGAGCAGAGTTACGTGTGTTTGAAGGTTTCTTTTTCAAGGGACTTTACCTCAGGTGGTGGGCGAGCGTAGTCTACAGGATATCTACCAGTTATAGCTTCCAAAAGTACAACCCCATAGTTCGCATACTCTGGAGCTACATAACTGTTAACAAAAAAAACATTTGAGTCTTCAAATTTTCAAATATAGATATATAGAGAGAGGCCACAACTCACCCAAAGGTACCCATAACTCTAGTAGTTATAAAACTTTTATCACCACCAAGCAGCGTAGCAAGTCCAAAGTCATAAATTTTAGAATTAAACTTGTCATCAATAAGAATGTTGCTAGACTTTATGTCTCTATGCACCACTTTTGGCTCAATCGCCTCGTGTAGGTACGCAAGCCTGCATCGTTAGCGTCATATGAGTACGATTAACAAACAAAATATATAAAGCTGTCACACAAGACCTACGCTTTGGCTGTTCCTATAAGAATCTTCAACCGTGCCTCCCAAGTTAGATACTCATGATTCTGATTATCTCCACGCAGCCACTGCTCCAAGTTCCCATTGCCAACATACTCATAAACCAGCATCCTCTCCGTTCCCTCCATGCAATAAACAAGAAGACGGACCAAGTTCTTGTGTCGAACGTGACCTATAGCTTCAACCTCTACTCTAAAGTCTTTATCAGCTTGCCCTCTTCAAACACCAAAACACCACCATTACAAAAAAAAAAAAGATTCAAGAAATGAAAATATAATAACTTACAGATTGTTGAGCAGCTTTTTAACCGCTAAAGGAGTACCATTAACAAGGCTACCACGGTAAACAACTCCATATCCACCATCACCATGAAAGTTTGAATGTCTTCCTCTATCTCATTAAGCTTACGTACAAGAGGATATATACAGGAAGTTGTTACACGAGATATTGATCTCCTATATTTGCGTAACTACATTGACTAAGTACAACAGAATAAGAATATTGAAATATTCATTCTTTTACCCTCCTTCAGTTTGATCGGCAGCGGAACGAACGGTTAAACTGGTTCGAAAGGCGTTGAAGAGTGAGGAAGACAATCCTTTTGTGAATATGTCTGCGTACTGATACGATGATGGTACGTGTAGCACTTTCACCTGACCAAGTGCGACTTTTTCACGGACAAAATGGAGATCAAGTTCCACATGCTTCGTACGTTGATGCTTAACAGGATTGGATGCCAAGTAAACGGAGCTCACATTATCACAAAAGATGAGTGTTGTTTTTGTGATCGGTAGGTGGAGCTCAAGAAGTTGGTTCCGTAGAAAACACGTCTCAGCTACAGTGTTGGCTACTCCTCGATACTCTGCTTTTGCACTAGACCTGGAGATTGTTTGTTGTCTTTTTGAGGACCATGAGATCAGGTTCTCCCCTAGATACACGCAATAGCCTGATGTAAATTGGCGGGTGTCTGGACAGCCTGCCCAATCAGCATCTGAATAAGATGTTAAGGCATCAGTAGAAGACCTATATAGCTGGAGACCATGACCTTTAGTTCCCTGTATGTAGTGAACGATCCGTTTAGTGCAGTCAAGTGTTGTTGGTGTGGATCATGCATGAACAAGCACACTTGTTGGACAGCGTATGTGATATCTGGCCTAGTGAAGGTGAGGTACTGAAGAGCCCTTGCTAGACTCCGGTATTGTTTGGGATTGTCAATGCGATCTCCAGTGTCTGCAGATAGTTGGTGTTGACATCCGCAGGAGTTGAGATTGGTTTGCACTCAGTCATTCCCGCGCGAGCAATGATTTCAGTGGCATAATGTGACTGAGAGAGGAAGAGACCCGCTTTGTTGTAGTCCACCTTGATGCCAAGAAAGAACTTCAATCTTCCCAAGTCTGACATTGGGAACTCTTTCTTGAGACTTGAAGTAATCTTTTCCAAGAGAGACTTGCTGGAACCTGTCAAAATTATATCATCGACGTAAAGCAAGAGGTAAGCAATGTCATTGTTCTGTTTGAAAACTAAAAGTGATGCATCCGATTTGCTTGTGACAAAGCCTAGCTGCTTGACGTACTGACTGAAACATGCATTCCACGCCCGGGGCGCTTGTTTTAGACCGTAGAGGGCCTTGTTTAGCTTACAGGCATGGTGAGGCTTGGTTTTGTCTACAAACTCTAGAGGCTGATGCATGTAAATTGTCTCAGATATGGTCCTGTGTAGGAAAGCGTTCTTGACGTCTAGTTGTCTGAGATCCCAACCACGGCTGAGAGCAATATTCAGTACCAACCGAATGGTAGCAGGCTTCACTACTGGGCTGAAGGTCTCATCAAAGTCTATGCCCTCTTATTGTGTTTTCCCATTAGCCACAAGTCTCGATTTGTGTCGCTTTAGAACTCCATCTACATCAAACTTGTGCTTGTATAGCCACACTGAGTTAATTATATTTGCACCATAAGGCCTAGGAACCAACCCCCAAGTCTTATTCTTAATTTGAGCATCAAACTCCTCAACCATTGATGGTTTCCAGTTAGGATCAATCAAAGCTTTTTGGTAAGTAGTTGGAATTCGAGAAACAGAGGAAGCTATGAGTGTGAATATTTTGCGCGGTTTGACTATGCCCAACTGTCCCCGCGTTGTCATTCTCGCAGGTGGAGGCTCAACTTGAGAAGATTGAGATGGAGCTGCGAGATGTGGTGAGGCTGAAGGAGCAGTGTTTAGGACAGGAAGGCTTTGAGGTTGACCTTGTAATATGGAAGTAAACAAGGGAGATGGGCTGTCGCTGATGTCAAGAAACTGATAGGAGGAAGTGTTTGATGAGGCTTTTTGAGCGGTTGGAAATGTGTTTTTATCAAAGACCACATGACCAGAAATAATGATTATGTTTGTTTTGAGGCCGAGACATCGATAACCCTTGTGGTTTGATGGATAGCCAATAAAGAGACAAGGAGTAGAGTGATGAGAGAGTTTATGAAGATTTGAGTAGTTGACATTGGGAAAACAGAGGCATCCAAACACTCTTAGGTGGTCGTATGTTGGGTTTTGACCAAACAGGAGAGCGTGTGGTGTCTTATGACTGATAGCAGAGGAGGGCACAATGTTGGTAACATGAGCCGCAACATGGAGAACTTCTACCCAATAGGATGGGGCGAGCTGAGCTTGAAACAACAAAGATCGAATCGCATTGTTTAGAGTTCTGATCATCCTCTCCACGCATCGTAATTGAACACATCAAGATCCAAAACCAAGGGAATATGGTGTTTGATGTTGGTCACACCAAATGCTCTCTCAATTGTTGCCATGGAGGCGTATTGTAGAAGAGACAAACGGAAGTGACGAAGAAAAGAAAGGAAAAAAAAATAGGGAAGATGGCGTAGAGAAGGTTCAAAAGAAAACCCGCTCTGATACCATGAAAGTTTGAATGTCTTCCTCTATCTCATTAAGCTTACGTACAAGAGGATATATACAGGAAGTTGTTACACGAGATATTGATCTCCTATATTTGTGTAACTACATTGACTAAGTACAACAGAATAAGAATATTGGAATATTCATTCTTTTACACCGATGATACCATCTCTCGAGAAGTGATTTGTAGCCGTCTGAAGATCTCTGAGAGTGAACCAGTGTCCCCATCTGATTACGCGTTTAAGCACACACCAATTAACCTAATGTGCCAACAATACCACAATCGAATGGTATGTCATTGTAGCATTTTAGGATCGAATCCACAGAGAACTAGAGACTTATAACACCAAGAATACACAAACCTTCCTAATCTAAGCAAACAAGAAGATAGATGATTTGTAACAAACTAATATCCTAGAAATATAAACAAGTGAATCCATGGGCTAAGGGAATTGACTTCAAGTAACTAAGATCCAATCTAGGTGACAAGCTTTCAATCAAAGTAATCTCTTAAGTCTAAACACAATTTTAGACAAGTCCTATGTCTAGGTAAATGTCCATTTGCTTAGAAATCATTAAACATCAAATGTCTTTGGCTTAATTCAATCAAGCAATCTTTAAGTTCAAGTTTAATAACTATCTAGCAATTTTAACATCAAGTGTCCTTGGCTAATCTCACTAGAGCTTAGTTGAGTTGATTCAAACACTTCATCTAATCATGTCTGATGAGAAGTGTTTAGAAATCAGGTTTAGAGTGATCAAGACTAAACAAGCATTAAAAATACTCAACAAGCAAGTTCATACAAGGATCTAATACAATAACACCATAGATCTTCACTAAGTTACTCTAATCTCCCTAACCCATGAATTCTTAAGGAAACTACTCACTCATCTCCATGAAAACACTTAATCTCATAATAGATTGAAGCATATTCAAGTAGATACAACAGAGAATAAAGATAAACAAGGATTAAACAAGCAAATTCAAGAGAATAAGAAGAAAAGAAACTAAAGATTCAAGCTTTCTCTCTCAAGAGTTCTTGTGTTCTTCATAAAAAAGTAGATAGATCCCCCATTATTGTCTGAAAAGTAGTTATATATATCTAAAACTCGAGCTGGGGTTGACCCATAAAAACAGATATTTTTCTCCGTAGTGACCATAAAAGGTCGCTACCAGAGGTCACTACGCCTGTAGCGACCTGACATGCCCGCTACGGGTGGCCGCTAGGACACTTAGACGATTTTTTCCGCATTCTTGAACTCATAGCGACCTCATTATGCCGCTACGGAAGACCGCTACAGAAAGCGCTTCAACTATAGCGGTCTCTCTAACCTGCTACACACTCCCGCTACGGTACTTAGGCGCCTCAGCTCTATCTTCTGTAGCGACCATCTTTTGCCGCTACGCCTGGCCGCTAGGAATGTCATATTGATATGTGTGTAGTATTTTGATCATAAATCCCTCAATACAGCTCCAAACGACTTGAAACCACCTCCATTGTAAAGCTAACTCAATTTCCAGTGTCTCCACAAATTTTGAGCTTCAGAAGAGATCTTTAAGGCCTTCATCTGTGTTCATCTTTCACTCTTTGGACTCAAAATCCCTCCAATGGTCTTCTAACTCATCCATGGTGCTCTCCAACACCTGATATGTACAAATGCAATGATATGCAACCTAAATGTGCCTAAATGATACTCTAGATGACCAAACCATGCAAGAATAAGAAGTTAAAAACATGTAAATTCACAAGATATCACCATCCGAGGTGAGAAAAATCTGGAAGACCGGACAAAGGAGATGGAGCTGTTAAAGGATTAGCGGAAGATACGCTCGAGCCATCTTTCTTCTCCGAGTGGTGGTTAAAGGAGCTTGGGCGGCTACTGTTACCACCGTTCTCTGAATCTGCTGCTA
Source organism: Brassica napus (assembly GCF_020379485.1). Lineage (NCBI taxonomy): Eukaryota > Viridiplantae > Streptophyta > Magnoliopsida > Brassicales > Brassicaceae > Brassica > Brassica napus. The sequence goes on along the minus strand of NC_063445.1, from coordinate 3,350,883 downwards.
CTAGTAGTGTCCATTTTTCAGGTTCTTTATGAGAAAACTTCTCGCTGATGGAGGGGTATCCGTTGCTTGAGGAAACCTCGTCGACTCTGATCTCTTTTATCTCTTCAGAGACGTTAGGAGGAGTTTGGTGGCTAATAGGGGTTTGGTTAGAAGAAGGTTTAGATGTTTTTCTTCTGAAAGTGAGATATAGAGATATAGCTAAAACTATGATGAAAATGGCGGAGAGAACGATAGCTATGATCTCCCAGAGCTCTAAACCACTGTACTTATGACATAATGTGTCGTTTAAACTAGTTCCCATCTTCCTACCTGAAACAAGAAAAAGATGAGTTAACAGAAGAATCCAAAACTCAACACACTAAAAGAAACATAACTGTTTGCTGCTGATTAAACAAAAAATGAGAGAAGAATGATGTCTAGAGCTGAATCAAAGTATTCAAAACCAGGAGAAACTCAAAGCTTATAACGAAAGAAGCAACCATTGTCAGATTTTAGAGTTTAAACTGGAAATAAACAAGAAAAAAAAAACAAAGAAATTGAACAGACACTAAAGAAAAATCAGATTGATACAAGCATTGTGCCTGAGTCCTAAAAATTGCCAGCTGCCAAAATTTCAGTTCTGAGACCAAAAACTCTAGCTAGCTGGAAAGAAAACTACAATCTAGCAGCTCAATCTAGAAAGAGCTACCGACAATAGAAACTTATCACAAAGTACAAAATGCTTCACATTGTCTGATAAAAGACGACTAAGCAGACCAAAGGAAAACTGTGGAGAGAAGTTACAATTAGAAAGAAACTAGGATTCTGAAGTGATAGAGAGAACCAAACCTGATGGGTGGTGGGAATTCAGAGAGAGATTGAAGGAAGAAGTCAGTCAGACCTCAACTCTCAAGCGGCATTGACTAGAAAGCTCCCTGCTTTGGTTCTTTGCAGGGAGGGAGGTATATCTCTAGCTAACAGACAAGAAGACCGAAGCAGTGAAACAAAAAAAAAATCGAAGAGCAGAGAGATGACAGTGGGAAAGATTGAAAGCTTTTACCTTGTTAGCTGTGTTCCACAAAATATATAAATAGATTAACAGTAAGTAAAAAAGATGATTGTATCCAATTATTTATTCTCTAGTTTAGGCGTGACAACCGGCTAAAACGAACAAGGTGAAAAGGCTCTTGGATTTTGTGACGGACGTAGACTTCGTACTCAAAAAGTAAAAAACAAAGAGCTTGTAACTAAGGGCATCAACATCGCGGTCCCTTAAGGCCCGTCCCTTAAGAAGTATGGGTCGAAAATAAATCAAAAAGAAAAGAAATTGAGTGGAACGGGCCTAAAATAAGGGATTTCGGGCTCGTCCCGTGAGGCAACGTGTCAGCTCGAGATTGGGAGAGCAAATCGTCGAAATTATCGGTGTCTTCGCGTCAATCTCATTCTGAAAGAGAAATTGAAATACGAAATCACGAAGGCGAAAAGTTGATCTCCTCAGATCGGAAGATCGATCTCTCTTTCACCGGAGGTTCAGTCTGCGTGTCTCCTCAATCGAAAGCCCAACTCACCAAAACGAGAGGTCGCTTCTTCCGTTGGCGTTTGATCCCCAGATCGAGATTCCGAGCTCCATCGACTTCCGTTCGCTTCCGGTCTTGTACGAACGGTCTCATCTTCCCCAAATCCTCTGAATCTCGACCCGAGCTCAATCCACAGCCGCTACCAAGGTATTTTCTTCAACTCCCATCTGAAATTGAAAAGTTTAGGGTTTTGTATTTTGCATGCGAATAGTCTGTGGTATAGATTCTATGTTGTTCGAGAACAATTGTACAGATTCTAGGGTTCGCAAATGTTACATAGTTTCGTATAGATTTGTAAAGATTTAAATGGTGGGATTGTGTGATTGTTTTCGTTGTAGCTTGATTGATTGTTTCATATAGATTGAACCATTGTAGTCGTTGTAGCATGTTTGATTGTTTCATATAGATTGAACCATTGTAGTCCTTGTAGCTTGTTTGATTGTTTAGTATAGATTGAACCATTGTTTTCATTGTAGCTTGTTTGATTGTTTCGTTTAGATTGAACCGTCGAGTTTGGTTGTTGCTTGTTTGATTGTTAACAAATGTATAACAAACCAGTAACTGATTTTAGCAACATGAAAAAACTGTTTGATAGTTTAGTTTCGATGCTTTGCATCCTATAACTGGTTTTGCGTCTCCGGCTAGCCATAGTTCATAGATCATATTTGTGAAATCGTTTACTTAATAGTCCATATAATAATAAAAGTAGGTTCTATACTTCATCTTTCAAGTTGTCTCTTGTTTTTTTTAACAATTGGTCTGTGGTAGTTGTATATTAAAGACAGTGACTTGCTTTCTGCTTAGTTACATTGTATACATTATGTTTTTAACAAAATCCGATTACATTAATGATGTTGTTACGAAAGTTGATAGCTTTTTTTGGTGTAATAAGTTAGGATTTGACATTTCTTGGTGGGAGTTCACCATTATGAGTTTCTTCTAGACTTCACTTCAGCCTATAAAATCTATTCTCTTATCTCTTCTATCTCATAACTCTTTCTCCATTCTATCTCTTATCTTTCTCTCTTCTATGGATCCAAGCAATGTTCCTAGTAAGTCCGCTAGCTACGTAGGACTGCTTCACAGTCAACAAGGAAGCGTTTATCATGAAAACTTCCCTTATGGAAGTTTTCATTCTAGTGTCAACTTTGCAGAATCCGATACATTTCCGGCTTTCAGTTCTCAGCAATCTGAAGACGCACCAGTAGACACACAAGCTGCCCGCCCTGTAAGACGCAAGTGGACCCCTGCAGATGACGAGGTGCTGATCAGTGGGTGGCTCAACACTTCGAAGGATTCGATTGTTGCAAATGAGCAGAGGTCGGGGGCCTTCTGGATACGGGTTGGTAAGTATTATGCAGAGAGTGTAAATGGAAGAGAGGATGGTGTGAGAGAGCACGGTTGTTGCAAGAAGAGGTGGCACAGAATCAATGATGATGTTAACAAGTTCTGTGGCGCATATTCGGCAGCTCAGCGCCAAATTAGCAGTGGTGAGTCTGACACAGACGTTCTGTAGAAGGCGCATGAAATTTTCTTCTCTGATCAAGAGCACAAGTTCACACTTGAACATGCTTGGTGTGTGTTGAGGTTTGAACAGAAGTGGCTCAGCCTTAACACACCCAAAGCTGGTGGCATTTCAAAGAGGAAGAATGTGCAGACAGATTCCCAAACTTCTACCAACGAAGGCTTCGTTGATGTTGAGAGCAGGCCCGAAGGTGTCAAGGCTGCTAAGGCTAAAAGAAATACGGGTAAAGGGAAGTCTGTCGCTGAGATTGCAACAGTTTAGGAAATGAAGAAGGACGATTTGGTGAGGAAGGAGAGACTGTCGAGGCTAGCAATACTAGACACTCTCCTCACCAAGCCTGTTCCATTGACTGAGAGGGAAGAATCTGCGAAGAATAAGCTCCTAGCCGAGTTATTCTGAAAAAATTTAGATGTTCTTGTTTCATGTTCTTGTATGTCGTCACTTTAATTTTTAGGATTGCTCTATGTTTGTGTTTGCTCTATCTTTGTGTTTGGTCTATGTATTTCCGGTTTCGTTAAATGAATGATTTTTTTTCAATGTTTGTGTTATTGTTTATTTGTATATTTATCTGTTTCTGATTTTCTTTCAATGTTTGTGTTTCATGTTCTATGTTTCTAACTAGTATGGCTCGACAATGTCTGCAGGTTAAGTAAAAAATGGGACGTTACAGCTACTCGCAGCCATCAGAAGACGAGCCTTTATTTGGAAACAATGACGACAGCGACTACAGCGAGACGGAGGATCTCATACGACGCGACCAAGCTGAGTTAAGCTTGGAACGTTGTTCACAGGTTCACTACCCCCCCCCCCCCCCCGCAACCGGAGGTAGAGTTTGGTTTCCCGCAGGTCTGCTATTATGGTGCTCACCCAGTGCTTGCAACGTCTAACACTAGGAATGATCAAGGTATGTGCTATGGTAGTTGCTTAATTACTTAGCCTGTGAAGAAGGTTTGTGCTAGTTTATGTATGTGCTTAGCGAGTTTTTGCGTATGTTAAACAGGGAGAAGATATTACACTTGTGCGAACAAGGACGACGGCGATTGCCATATTTTCAAATGGTGGGATGACGCGGTGATGGATGAGATGAGAGCAAGAGATGTACATGTGTTTCAGCTGGCTGAAAAAGTAGAAAGCCTAACCCTTTTAACTGACTATGACACTGAGGAGAAGCTACGAAACCTAGAGAAGATGGTTGGTGATATGGCTAAGGATAAATCATGTATGATGAAGGGGTTTGAGGGCTTTGTAATAGGCATAGTTGTTCTTGTTGTTGTAATAGGCTTGGTGGTTATGTTTGGATAATTTTAACTTCTCTAACCGGCATGGTTTGGGTTTTTACCGGATGTAACGGATATGGTTTTGTACTCTTTAATATAACGCATAAGTTTGTTTATTTGTGGTCAAATAGAATGGCTGCCAATAACTAACATGATCGAGTTTCTTATTTGTAACATAACTCATTTGTAAACCAACTCATAAGATAGTTTATTTGTGCTCGTGACCAAATAGAATGGCTAACACATGTTTATTTCATTTATAACCATAAGTCACAAGTTGAGATTCTTTGTACCAATAAGTGAGTTGATAAGTCACATGTTTATTTTGCTTTCTACCAATAAGTCACAAGATGTACTAAAGAGTTAATATCAATATTCATTCACGGGAGGATTCGTAGCGACTTCTTCTTTATCATATAAGTATTGAGACTTCTTCTCTCATCTTCTCTATATTTCTAAACACTTTTTTTTATCTTTTGTTAAAATTTTCTATGGCTTCTTCTTCACATTATCATTACCACAAAGATAATGGTGATGAATTAGATGACATATATGAAGATTTATATGAAGAATATATTGATTTCAATCCACAACCAAAAGAGCGAAAAACACGAGTTTTTATCGAGAGACACCGGGAGGAAGGCCATCAGAAGCTCTGGAATGATTATTTTAGCGAGACTCCAACATACCCGCACAATATATTCCGGCGACGGTTTCGAATGAACAAGGCATTATTCTTCCGTATTGTGCATCGTCTGTCTACAGAAGTTGAGTATTTTCAACCCAGAGTAGATGCAACCGGACGGTCGAGTCTAACTCCGCTGCAAAAATGTACCGCAGCAATTCGTCAATTGGCGTATGGTGGTGGGTCTGACACAGTTGACGAATATGTCCGAATTGGAGAAACAACAGCTCGAAGAAGTTTGCACAATTTCGCCGCGGGAATAATCGACTTGTTTGGCGATGAATACCTAAGACGTCCCACACCGGAGGATCTGCAAAGACTACTATATATTGGAGAACGATGTGAGTTTCCAGGGATGATTGGAAGCATCGACTGTATGCATTGGGAGTGGAAGAATTGCCCCACGGCTTGGAAAGGAATGTATTCACGAGGAACCGATAAACCAACGATTGTCTTGGAGGCGGTAGCTTCATATGACCTCTGGATTTGACACGCGTTTTTTGGAGCTCCAGGTACTATGAACGATCTTAATATTCTCGATCGATCACCCGTTTTTGATGACATTATTAACGGAATAGCGCCACAAGTTAACTTCCATGTTAATGGTAATCCATACAATTTGGCATATTATCTCACAGACGATATTTATCCGAAATGGGATACTTTTATTCAATCTATCCGACTACCACAAGGTCAGAAGCATTCATCATTTGCTCAAACCCAAAAAGCTGTGCGAAAAGATGTCGAGCGTGCATTCGGAGTCCTACAAGCTAGGTTTGCCGTTGTTAGAAATCCATCTAATATTTGGGATAAAGAAAAAATAAGAAATATTATGAGAGCATGTATCATACTCCATAATATGATTGTCGAAGATGAACGATCATCAGGAACTCAGGACAACGGTCGTGAATTTGAAGAAAGAGAAGAGGTGGCTACATTTTTCATCAATATGCCTTCACCTATCGTGAGTACAATTGATCGTCGAACGAACGTTCGAAATAGACAAGTCCATGAGCATTTAAAAAATGATTTGATTGAAAATATTTGAGCTAAATTTGGACATCTTACCCGTAACATATAATTTATAAGTTTCTATTTGTATTGGAATAAATGTTTGTGTGTTTTTTTATAATTATGATATTTCGTATTTCTATTTTACAACTTTGTAATTTTCTTAAGATTTCAATTTTAATGTTAAACTTTTTAAAAATATATTTCATTTACAACTTCTTTTTATATGTTATACATTATGAAAATAATAATTTAATTAAATAATAACCTAAGGGACCAGAAAAGTCCCACTAATAATCTACCAAATTGTTTAATGTCCTTAGCTTAGGTCCCTTAACATATAACCTTAATAAAAAATGCTAAGGGCTTGTGGGTTAAGTCCCACCAATACTGATGCTCTAAGATATGGAATGTCAAACTAATTCTAATTTACTCCTAGACAATACAATCTTCTTCGCTCCTTAGATTGTTCAACGAGGGGTGGTGGGTCTGTCTAATTATGATCAACTGCGAAATTAATGCCATATATATTTTACTCACTAATGTAAAGACACATCTCGTGTTTTGTTTCCTCTCCAGTAAACCCATTTGGTTTGGTCTCTTTGCCACTAATCCAGTTCAGAAAATATTATAAAAAGTTGTCATGTTCGTAATAATATCGTCATGTGATGTTAGCCTGTTACAGTTACATAATTGGTCGTAGGCTCGTAAGCTTATAAAAGCTTTCTCGGCGGTGAAAGGAAAAAAAAAAGTGAATTCTCACTTCTCAGACACAGAGGCACAGAGACAACACCCAAAATGAAGTTTCAGAACTCTATTTTTAACGTTTACTTTCCTTAAATTTTCCTCGATTGTGAGATCCGAATGATTATCATGGTGAGACTCAAGACCAGTCTCCGGCTTCTCCTGCTCTCAATCGCGCTGTTAAAGGGCTCCTTTGGATCTGAATCAAGTAAGGAAGCTTACATCACACTTTTATACGGAGACGAGTTCTTATTAGGAGTCAGAGTATTAGGAAAATCGATTCGTGACACTGGATCCGACAAAGATATGGTCGCTTTGGTCTCTGACGGCGTCTCAGACTACTCCAAGAACCTACTCAAGGTTTAAAGTTCTTGTCTTTTTCTAGAATTTGATCAAAATCCGCTCACTGCTTTACCTAAAAGATCCGAACTTTGAATCCTAACAGGCTGATGGATGGAAAGTAGAGAAGATCAGTTTATTAGCAAATCCAAACCAAGTTCACCCCACAAGGTTCTGGGGTGTCTACACAAAACTCAAGATCTTTAACATGACTGATTACAACAAAGGTGAAGCCTTTGATGCTTTTTTTTTTGAATGTGGATTCTGTTTTGACAGTTGTTTTTTTTTTTTTTAATTGCAAGTTGTGTATCTTGATGCTGATACTATTGTGGTAAAGAACATTGACGATCTGTTCAAGTGCTCCAAGTTCTGCGCTAACTTGAAGCACTCCGAGAGACTCAACTCTGGTGTCATGGTTGTTGAGCCATCCCAAGCTCTTTTCAGTGATATGATGCGGAAGGTGAAGACTTTGTCTTCTTACACCGGAGGAGACCAAGGGTTCTTGAATTCTTACTATCCTGATTTCCCAAATGCTCGTGTTTTCGATCCTAGTTTGACCGTTGAAGAACTGAGAACCAGACCTGTTCCTGATATGGAGAGGCTTTCCACATTGTACAACGCCGATGTTGGTCTTTATATGCTTGCTAATAAGGTAGTTTTTTGCCCTTTCTCGGTTTAGGAAACAAAACTGTGTACTTAGCCTTTGGTGTGTATTTGGTTACTGTGTGGCTTAGTATGAAATTGATGTGTGATTTTGGAATTTAGGATTGGTTTTAGTGAGTTTAAGGTGTGTTTATCTTTTTCTTTAGCTGTTTTAAGGTTTATAAGTTTTGTCATTATTTATGCAGTGGATGGTGGATGAGAGTAAGCTTCATGTTATTCACTACACTTTAGGCCCTCTTAAGCCTTGGGACTGGTGGACAGCGTGGCTTGTGAAGCCTGTTGATGCCTGGCATGTAGGTGTTCTTCTTCTCTTTGGTTTTTGAGTTATCTTTCTACTAGTTGTGCATTAAGTTTGATATCACTATTTCAGAGCATTAGGGTGAAGCTTGAGGAAACTCTTCCTGGAACTGGAGGAGGCAAAAACCAGAAGGATGAGTTCGTTGTCAAACTCCTGTTCTTGTTACCTCTTTGTGGGGTTTTGTTCTGCGTTTATAGATCCATTCAGGTTAACACTTCTTTGTTTCTTTCACCTCTTGCTACATTCTTTCATCCTTTCTTGATTTTAAATTCATTATTTTTCTTCTGTTTTTCTTGCAGGTTCATGAGGGTTCATTATTCAATCAGATTAGATATCTTTATTACAAAATCAGATCTAATGGAACACGCGGTGTTTCTACATTTTCAACCATGTATCCCAGCTATCAAGTGTGTTTCATCATCAAATCATTGTTTTTAAACTTCTTTAAAAAAGTGGTTTGTATCTCATTTGAACATCTTGTATTGTTTCTGTCTAACAGCTCCACGGTGGCAGCACACGCTCCAAGGTTCCTCAACACTTAGGCGCGGTTGCAGTTCTAGTCTGTTTTATCGCACTTCTGATATCCGTTGGAACTTCCTTTGTGATTGTGCCGAGGCAAATCATGCCATGGACTGGCTTGATCTTAGTATACGAATGGACTTTTACAATCTTCTTTCTTTTGTTTGGTTGCTTCTTGCTTTTGGTGCATCAACACGGAAAGAAACTGTCAGTTCATACAGAGTCATCCTCCTTGGATGATTCTCGAAAAGGTATGGAAATGAGAAGCAAAAGAATATGTCATTGTACCATTCTCTACTAAGTTGAGGATTAAGAATAGTGACTTCCACCATTTTTTGGTCTCAACAGGTCATCAGCGAGGAGGTGTGTCTTGTGACGTTACTATATTGTATTATGGATTAGGGATGGTGTTTCTGGCTATTGCTGCAGTTTCTTTGCCTTATATTTTAGGGATCACCGCTTTATTTCTTAGGTAGTTTTCTTAAACAGCTTGCTGAGAATGCTTCTTGCCACTATTGGTAACACATTATCGTCTAGATTTTGACTTGACTCTGAATTTAGTTGCTGGTTTGTTGCGTATTGAGCAGGTTGGGTCTTATGGTTGGTGTAGCCATAATTCTAGCTGCCTTCATGACTTATGCTTCAGAGCAACTCGCGGTCAGATGGTTCATGAGAGGTCTAGAAGACCGTGGTGAAGCATCGAGATCAAAGTCTTTATGTTTCATGTGCTGACACAACCAAAAGCAAGACACCTGAGAAAATGTGTTACCATTGACCATTGTAACTTGCAGTAACAAGAGCATATGATCTGAACGTTTGTAGTTCTGTCTTGAGATTGTTATATAGCTTTGTTCTTTCTTTGTCTCCTCTCTTTGCAGAAATTTGTACAGTTTATATTTTAAATACTGAGAGTCCATTTGTGCTCAAACAGTTAAAAAATTTCACATAAGATTCTATCATAAATTGTGAAGATTGGGCAGAAAACTTTACACTGGGCCACAATTTTTTTTGAAAAAAGTAACCAATGTAGTTTCTCTGAAATTTATTCATTCTAACCGGCTTTCCGCTACTTGCCAGTTGAGTTTTTTTAATTACAACTGATTATCTTGATTACATCTTTAATAATAAAGTTAAACTATCTGCCATTTCAGGTCATCCACGTCGCTCAAGGAGAGTGGGGGTTTTTCGCCACGTGTACAGCTTCCCCAAAAGCTAATCTATATCATTTTGGTTTCTCTTTCGTTTGCGAAAACTCAACACACCAAAATTGGTCCATTAAAATCGTTCAAATGATGAAAATTAAATCCTTAATAATGGCCCGTTAATGTACTGCAAACAGACTCCACAAAATAATGGCCATTTAAGACCCACCTCTACTTGCAAAGTTTCCGTCTTCTTCGTTGCCCTCTTTTGCAGTGCCGATGAGGATTCCTGTGTGGTAAAAGTAACTACATCGCATTGAATCATTTCATTAAGCGCTTACATTAACTTCCTCAAGCCACCTATCCCACTACGTCAAGTTCGTAACCCCTCCACACCATCGATTTGATAATCCCTAATTCCTGATATCTATAAATAAAGTCATGAAATCCTCCCCTTATAACAATGATTTATTTATCCTATTCATTATTAAACAGTTTCCTTACAAAACAATGGTGTCCTCTCCGATCATGCTCCTCAGACGGTGGTTACCTGACTTCTCTGTTTTTGGAAGGCAGGCAACGTCAGGAAAGGTGGAGTGCTCATGTGGATTGACATGCTCCTCCCTGTGAAAAGTTAAGCCTATTCATTTTCGATCGCATATCTCTTCCTATTCTTAACTGCTCACCCTACTTTATTTGACGAGGTTCTTCATGTTTCCTCCTCTTTACAGTCGGCACTTCTCCAAGGTTCCATCTTTGCACATCGTCTAAACATGTTCAAACATCTTCTGAAAGATGATTTTATTTACGACCTAAGTGGCTTTGATGTAACGAGGGGCAACAACCACTTTAAGCGCAAAGATTCACCTGTAGCTATTCCATTCATCAACAACACTAAATTAGTTGAACTCACTGTGGGACCACCTCCAATACCACTTGAGCTCTTTAGGTTCCATAGTTACGAGCAGCTACAGGCTCTGGAAACACAAGCACTGAGTTTCTCGGCCTGTTTCTGATATTTTATTCAGTAAGTTCATTTCCGGTTAAAATAACCACATTTATCTTATTTTCTCTTGCATACATCATATTGGAAGTCAGTCTCATCAAGACAACCTGCAATTACCCTGCTCACTCCTCAGACAATTCAACGCATTATGGCAAACATTTGTATTGATGGGTACATCTCCTGTCTCAGAACTAATTAGTTATTTTTAAATTATTTCTATTGCCTTTACGTAGTACCAATTTGCTACGAATTAGCTATTAGCAAATTATTTTATTGCTTTTCCATATTATTATGTTTGTGTTAATAAACTTACGTACCACGGATCTGCATACGTTCGTCTAGATGCTTACTTTTCAGTCCCTGCTCCGATGGTGAAGCTATCTACAACACACACTAGCATTACATGTGTTGCAGTCCCAATGAACCAAACGGCTCCACCAACTGAAACCACAACAACTGCACAAGTCACCGTTGGCGATAGCTCAGCAACGGAACAACATGTTGCAGCAGCAGAGAGGGCACTCAAGAAGCCACGCAAGGCTTAGCTGCTTAAGTTACCCATATGAAGAGTTCTCTGCATTTTATGAAGTTTTATTTGCATTGTCTTCTTCAGCCATCATTAGGTTTGGCATTCATGTTTGCAACTTATATAATCAATAAAAGAATATTTCAATGTTAAGGACCACCATGTTGATAGTCAACACGTTCTTTTAGTTAACGAAGGAATTTCAAATACGTTACATATTTGGTTTGAAGCTTACACAAAACAAAACAAAACAAAAAAAATACATTAAAATTATACTCTCTGTCGGCACCAGGCTGTGATAAATATACCAGTTTATAACACAGGAGAAATCACTATCCAATATCATTATCATAAGAAGGATGAGGAAGAACCATCTACCCAAAACCTGTCACATGGTTATTTGATTGTTATTTCATATTCTTGTCTAATTTTAACCATGATTGTCTTGCCACTATTTTAGAATAACTCTTGCTTGGTAAATGATGTTATAAGTATCTGATAGTTGCATGATGATTTAGTTTGTAACCAACGGTGAAAGAATCTACAGCTCTTTACTAAATATTGGATGTAATTACTGCATTTGTTAAGATACTCTCTCTACTATGTTGTTCTATAGAAGAAGCATCAAACTCTGAATATTTTCTACTTCATGCTATCTAACACATGATGGTTTTCATAATGTTACAACTGAGTTTTCGTATTCTTGAGTATGATAAAAACGGCTTTAAGCTATTAGTATTGCTCGAAGAAACACATTGGGCCGAGGCTTAAGATCACATCTCTCATATATGCGACTGTGAGCTTGTGTGTGTTTTAGTTGCATTAGTTAATATCAATGTGAAAAGTCTCAAGGTATATCAGTATCCAACACATACTCGAAACATATTTCATTATATCTTTGTAGTTTTCATACTTTAACATGCAGCAATGGGAAGGCCTGCTGGAGATGCTGCCTAGCTGGGTTCCAATTTGCAAATCTCTGGTGGTCTTGATTTTCTTCAAGTATCAAGCATATTTCTCTTCTGTTTTGTTTTTGCTAATGATTTGGTTCTGTAATAATCTGTATTAAAATCAGGGGCCAAATATATTGTCACAAGCCAAAAGTCCATGATATGAAGTGTTAGTTTGTCAACTTTGTTACATTAACACTTGAACGATTATCGTTTGAAGAGGAAAAATAGTAAATTATAAAAACTCCATAAGAGATCTTAGGTGTTCAATTTGGATTTAGATTTAATTTTGGTTCGTTTTTTTTTTAAATTTCAAGTTTTTGGTTTATAAAAAGGGTAATTCTACTAAATAGATATTTTCAAGTTTTGGTCACAAAAATAGACCACAAAGAAGAAAATGACCAAAATGTTTCATTTAATAGGTAAAAGGACACTAATAGCCCTAAATATATAAAAATAAAATAAAAAATAAAATTTTATAGTTTTAGATTATTTGTTTTGAAATTTGTTTTTTTTTCAAATTTTCTTTTTGTAATTCGAAAATACTTTTTGAAACAAATTTTAAAATTTTTAATATTTATTTTTTATTTTATAAAATTTTAAATCTCAATCCCAAATCCCCACCCCTTAACTCTAAACCCTAGGGTTTGGATTAGTTAACCCTAGGGTATAAATATATATTTACCTCTTTAATGAAACATTTTGGTCATTTTTATCTTTAGAGTCTATATCTGTGACATAAACTTTTTTAGTGTTATCCTAGGGTATTTCCCTTATAAAAATTAACCATCATATTAAAATCATATCTACATTAGTTTGGCTTAATTTATATATTGTCCGTCCTCGATCTATTTGATTTTATACCACCAAATCATAAATATATTTAAATTTATAATATTTTATATGATTAGAAAACGGATAATATTAAACACACAAATATATTTTCAGTAACCTAATTTTAAATAGAATAGTATTTCTGTTTGGGCAATTCTCTCAAATAGTCATTTTTAAGTTTTTGTCATAAAAATAGCCCTAAAAAATAATATGAATAAAATAGCCCTTTTTATTTTGAAAGTTTTAATATTTTTTTTAAAAAATTTGAACTCATCCCAAAATCCAACCCCTTAACTCAAAACTTAGATTTGTTAACCATAACGGTATAAATGCATATTTACCTTTCAATAAAACCGCTTTTGGTCATTTTTCTCATTGGAGGTTTATTTTTGTGAAAATAAATTAAAAATAGTAATCTAAGGGAATTTTTCTATTCTGGTGTTTTATATAAATATAAAAAATAGTAAAAAGATTAATAATTATGATAATTTCCTTAAAATAAACATAATAAAAGTTAGTGATATCAAAATATTTTAATTAACAAAATTTAACATAAAATAAATATGTCATTGAAAAATTGTTTATTTTGTTTGGTGAAAATGAAAATATATTAACCTTCGAAAAACATTTAGTTTATTTAGTTTTGTGAAAATGAAAAAAAAAATAACCTTCGGAAAACATTTTCATTAAAATCAACGGCTAATACGGTATTTTTAAAATAAGTTATATATATATATCAATTATATTATATAATTTATCAGATATCTAAATTACTATCTTTAAAGTAATCATTTATTGGCTTATTCGGATTGATTGGTTTATAACCGAATTCTATCCATTTACTGCGATTTAGAAAAAAAACATTTGATTTATATGATATTGGCAGATCCAAACCACTTTCTTTATTTTGGTTTAGTTCGTTTTAGTTGGTTCATGTTTATCGTATTAAACATCACAAATTATTATTCCCTCTATTCCTAAATATAGGATGTTTAGAATAGTTTATGTTCCACTATGTAGGATGTTCTCATATTTCTAGGTAGTTTTAAGTTTATCAAAAACTGTGTAACCAATCAAATTTAATAGTTCTATTTTGTAATTGGTTGAATAGTTTTAATTTAAAATTTTAATGATACTTTTTAGATTAAAAGTAACTTTCTTAATAAGTGTGTTTTACCTAAAAAATCTTATATTTAGGAACAGGGTGAATAGTAATACTGTGAGATGGTTTTCAAAACCGACTCTTTCAACCGCTCAGACATCCATTCCCTTCTCTTACCTACTTTGACTCAGATCTTCGGCATACCTCATACAAGATATGCTCATGAAAGGATATTCAATCAAAACAAGTAAATTTCTTCACAGTTTGGCTGTTCGGGTGAAACAAGAGAAACACATATATCAATAACTAAAATTGACAAACGTTTGTGTCCCCAAACTTAACTGCATCGTTTGCCTCTTCTCCCTTTTGTTCTGCATCTTTCCTTTGCAATTAATAAATAGTGATTTCCTTCAATTTTTCCTTTGTCCCACTAAAATTTATGTCTACAACGATTATCGTAGTGATTCACAAACAAAATATATGACCATCCACTGAAAACCATATATGCATTAACCACTATTAAATGGATCAAATAAAAATTTCGAACTCATTAGAAATAAAAGATACAAACCAGGCGCGTAGCGCCGGCAAACCACTAGTAAGATATAAAGGGCTTAGCAAGTCACAACTTCAACTATCAGAATTTGGAATATTCCAATTTGATCACTCACTCAACAATGGAGTTTATTTGCACATTTGAGGTCCAAATAACCGGTAGAATTGTTTGAGGATATGATCTGAAAAGAAAAGATTTTACTAGATCAAACCAGATATAAATAAATTGCTATTATTTCATTTTGTAAAATTTTCCTTTCAATTATTTATATCAAAATGAACTAATAACAATTTACTTATATCTAGTATAGCAAATTATTACTACTTTTTACATGAATAAACTAGAAATTATGATTCCTAATATCAGTTATTACAATGTACTCTAAAAGTTAATAACATATTTAACTATGTCGGTAACAATAATATATATTCACAAGTCCTCAACAAATGATAGCTTTTCATTCTTTTGACGACTTAACCTCTTCACATCTTCAAAAAAAAAAACCACAAATAAACTTAAAAAAAACTGTTTTTTTTGTTCAAAGTTTTGAAACCTAGGTATATGTGTTCTTAGGTTGGATGATGTACACAACTTGTTCATGACAGTTCTTTGACAATTATGATTAATTTTGGAATAATTAAAGGATTATTATTTTTCAAGACACCACTAGTACTGAACCTTCAAAGCTAAATATGTTTAAAAGTAAATATTGAAAATTTAATTATCACTTCTATCTGCCACAGTTTCAGTACGTTTGGCAACTTCATCCCAACTTATTAAATGGAGAGAATTTTTTTTGTCAATTTGAAGTTACTCAATCTCAGAAGAAAACAGAGAATCGCAGCATAAAGTAATTATACAATATAAATAGATCCACCAACACATATGACTTCTTAAATAAATAATTATTTTTCAAATCATAATTTTTAAGTTATTTTTTGTAGTTCTTCTAGAATTTTAAGTTTTTTATAATATAAATTCAATTCAAACTAACCAAAACACTAGAATCTTTCTAAATCATTCTATTTATTTTATAGATTTGATATTATTTTTAATCTTTGCTATCATTCTCTAAGGCAAACCATCTTTTAGTAATTAATCTTCAAAATATTTGCAAATAAAAATTACTACTATTTTATAAAATAAAATTTTGATCGAGTGGTTCGAACTGAAATTTCTTCCTTCTTGATTATATCTTTAGACATTCTCATTTTTAAGATTGAACATATGAACATGTGTTCATATCATAATCTAAATACAAGATTCTAGATCTTGATAGTAGAACTAAGGTTAAAAAGAAAATTTACTATCTATATTATTGAAACAAATATATTCTACCAATGATATTTTTAATTTTGGATATTTTACTATAACAAAATATTATAGTATTATTTAAATTAACAGTAAATTTTTAATTATTATTAAAATACATAAATTAAATTAATTCAGTTTAAATTAAAAAAAAAGATTTTTAACTAAATTTTTATAGCAAATTACAGTAATTAAAAATAAAATTATTTAATTATTTATCCAATGTACAACATGTAAAAATTAGTAAGCTAAAAAAATTTCTTAAAAAAAGAACTCTGCCTCCTGATCTAAATCTAATTTATTCTTTGAAACCGAAGCATCATATTTTAAACCGAACGTACAACAAAATGTTGTTTATAGCCCGAACCGTACCGAGATCTGATATTTATTCAACCGAACCGGTTTACCATCATCGTCGTCGTCAGTCGTCACTCTCACTCGTCTCTTAACCTAATTTCACATTCGATTCTCTTGATCACAGGTGCTACTAACAATGCGCCTCCCAACTCCGATAATCAACGAAAGTCGCCGCCTTTCATCTTCCTCACGGTCATGGATATCTCCCATCTCCTTAATCAAGAAGAAACCAGACCCACCTCCCGAATCTTCAATCTCACAAGTGGACCTAAACCCTAAACCCCAATTCATCTCCCACGAATCCGCAATCAACCTCATCAAACGCGAGAGAGACCCTCAGCGAGCCCTCGACCTCTTCAACAAAGCCTCCCAACAAAAAGGCTTCAACCACAACAGCGCCACGTACTCCGTCCTCCTGGACAATCTCCTCAGGCACAAGAAGCTTAACGCCGTCGACGCGATTCTCCGCCAGATGAAGCACGAGACTTGCAGGTTCCAGGAAGGTCTCTTCCTCAACCTGATGAGACACTTCTCCAGGTTCGAGCTGCACGATAAGGTGATTGAGATGTTTGGTTTGATCCAAGTGATCGCACGTGTGAAGCCTTCTCTCAACGCTGTTAGCACGTGCCTCAACCTCCTTGTGGACTCAAAGGAGGTTGGTTTAGCTAAGAAGCTGTTATTGTATGGTAAAAAGAATCTTGGGTTGCAGCCGAACACTTGCATTTTCAATATTTTAGTGAAGCATCACTGCAAGAATAAGGATGTTGATTCCGCGTTTGGAGTTGTGGAGGAGATGAAAAGATCCGGACTTTCGTATCCGAATCTGATAACTTACTCGACTTTGATGGAGTGTTTGTTTACGCAGTCAAGGTCCAAGGAAGCTATGGATTTGTTTGAGGATATGCTCTCTAAAGAAGGGATCTCTCCGGATCCTGTGACGTTCAATGTAATGATCAATGGGTTTTGCCGTGTAGGGGAAGTTGAGAGGGGTAAGATGATTATAGAGTTTATGAAGAAGAACGGATGTAATCCTAATGTGTATAACTACTCTGCTTTGATGAATGGGTTTTGTAAAGAGGGAAGGGCTCAGGAAGCTAAAGAGGTCTTTGATGAGGTTAAGGAGACTGGGTTGAAGCTAGACACGGTTGGTTATACAACGTTGATGAACTGCTTCTGTAGGAATGGTCAAGTTGATGAGGCTATGGAGTTACTTGGAGAGATGAAAGCATCTGGATGCAGAGCTGATGCGTTAACTTACAATGTGATTCTCAGGGGGTTGTGCGGAGAAGGAAGAACAGAAGAAGCTCTTGAGATGTTAGGTCAATGGGGATGTGTAGAAGGAGTTCATCTGAACAAAGGTAGTTATAGGATCATACTGAACGCGTTGTGCAAGAATGGTGAGCTGGAGAAAGCGGTGGAGTTTTTGAGTTTGATGTCGAAGAAAGGGGTTTGGCCACACCATGGGACCTGGAACGAGTTAGTAGTTCGCCTCTGCGGATCCGGGAATGCAGAAATGGGGATTCGAGTTCTGACAGGGTTTGTGGGAATGGGTTTTAAACCAGAGCCTGAGTCTTGGAGAGCTGTGGTTGAATCAATATGCAAAGAGAGGAAGTTATTACATGTCTTTGAAGCTCTTGATTCTTTAGTTTCTTGATAATTTAAAGCCCCTTTATTGATATTAGTCTGGTTTACATTTTACAACCACACATCACTTAACAGAGTCAAGAACATAAATTTTTTGTTCGAAGGTGAAGCTATCATAAGGAAAAAACTTTGATCCTTTTCCCCAATACTGGCATTGTCCATCAGAAAAGGATTGAAAAGCTATGCAAGAACAGTTTCTCCAGCAGCTTCCATGGCAGTCACTAAGCCCAAAGCTCAAACTATAACCATAGTAACCACTACCCGTCATGTACCCTCTTCTCGGTTCGAAATACTCTGACCCTTTCCTACAAGCCGTTGGCTTCTCCGTGATGCAGACCGCTGAACTGTTCTTTAAATCCGTCGTGCAGGGTTGACTGCTTTCAGAGATCCACCTGTTGCTTGTGTTGCTCCTGAGGACGTTGGTCACAGTGATTTGGCCTAGAGTATCGAGTGACCAGCTGGAATAGACAGAACCATTGGTTTTCTTGATTGAGTAACTGAAGTACTTCATGTACTTGTCTGAACCAAACTTGAATTCATAATCAAGGTACTCTCTGGATAGCTCTAAGGTTAGTTGAGAGCTTCCGTTGTTCGTCAAAACTCCACTGGACCAGTAGATGTCATCATGGCGCCAGACGAGTAGCTGGTTAACTCCTGACGGGTCTAGCCCTAGTCTGAATGCTCCTGAGGCTGGAACTAGGTTACTTGTCCAAGAAGTAACCGAAATTTCTTTCTTGGTTTTTAGGCTAAACCCTATCTTCATCCCGGGAAGTAAGATACTGGTGGGATGGTCAAAGCTTTGCCATAGAACCCGACCCGGGACACCTCCTGGTCCGATATCTCGGACCACGAAGTTCCCGGAATCGAGTAAAGTGGCAGAGACGTTTCCAGCCAAGGAAAGGTGTTGGTTCACCATGATTGGAGAAGCGTTTGCTCTTGTGATCTTGAGATTCCCGTTAGTATCAATGGATAGAGAGCCGGATGAATCAGAGACTGATTCAGTTGGGTTACCCACCCAAACTGGGTTTATTGGACCATGTTGAGACCAGATACCGATATACCTAACACCAGCTGAACCAAGTAAGAAGGTAGATGATTCTGTTGGTGTAAAGAACCCGAGAGTGAAGACACCACCCGAGGAGATCAACTGCTCCCAGTCTCTGAGCTGCTGCCCCGGTTTCAATGTATCGGTTTTGAGTGGTGAAAAGGCGGAAACCGACCCGAGAAACATCGGTATGAGAATGAGAATGAGAGGAACAAGAGTGGGTGAAAGAGCCATTAGATAGTTGATTAGTTCAAGTGTTTGTCTTACTTTAGGCTCTCACTTAAGGGATATATATATATAGCACCTTTGGCTCCTTTTACACTCCCAACTGTTTCTATGACTTTTGTATATTTTTGAATAAGTAATTTAGAACGGTCTTTGGTATATATGCTTGGAACATAGCAAAGTCCTACATTCTTTAAGAACATGATGGAAACTGTCTAAGAAATTTATTTCCTATTTCACTGAAGTCTCTTTCAGAGGCAGAAGGTTCAAACGCAGACCAAAGATGGGATGTATTTGGTCCTACTATGACTTACAATGGTTGATCAAGGTTTGCGACGGTAACAATGGGTTATTGAGACAAACTTTAATTGGTGTAGAAAGTAGAAACGTGTCATGGGGTCTTCTGCTATATGCAAGTGGCTGATGACTGAGGACCATACTTAATCACTAGGTCCAAGCATCAACGACTTGATGAATAATTTTCCAAGTCTTCGAATAAACTTCCAACGTGTATTGAAAGTTTGAACTCTCATATCATACACGCCTCTTTTCTCTATAAATGCAACTAGATTAAGACTTGCGCCTTGCGCGGAATAAACGTTATATATATAAATTATTTTATGTAGTATGTTCTTACATATTATGAAATAATAAATATATATTGAATAATTAAAAGTCAGTAACTACTACATATATAATTAAATTGGTGCGAACGTATAAATCAATTTTATTAATCCAAACAATTAGAATATGTAATTAAATTTAAATGACATTAACATACATAGTATATTTTTAATATTAATGTCTATTAAATGATGCTATCTACTCATATGTTTTTTTATTATGTGTATCTTTAATAGCAAAAACTTTAAATTACTGATAACAAAATTTTCATTGTGCGATTAATAATTTTATTAATTTATAATTTTAAAAAAAAATTATCAATGTTAGTTCAAAACTTTTATCAAAAAAAAATATTCAAAGTAAATTTTGAAATTAAAATGTTTATTTATTCAATATGGTTTATAGTTTAATTTAGAATGATATATATACATATATATTTTAAATCTTAATGATTAATTAAATTAAACTTTTATTTATATGATTTTGTAATCATTTGTATTTTGTCATAACAAAAATTTTAAACCATGGATCGTAAAATTTGAGTAAAATTTGAGTGTGAGACTTTTAACAGTTTTAGTAATTTATAGTCATTTTTTAAAATTCAAAATATAACATATAAAGAAAAATCTAAATTTTTATAATATGGTTATTGTGATTTTTTTAAAATTATTTTAATGGTTTAAAATTAAACAAATTTGATAGAAAATACATTATTTTTTTTATCAGATCTTTATTATTCAAAATCATTAATTGTCATATATACTTTAGCCACATTAGGCAATTTCGTAATCTTTATTTAAGGAAATAATAAATGACATTAATAATGAATTTATGATTAGTTTAATAAAAAGTTTATTATATAATTAGATGGACCAACATATTTCTTTAATAATTCTAAAAATCATCATAGTGATGACACGTAGCTACAAAAATAAGTTGGAATGTTTCACAAATTATATATAGGGGATACTAAATTACTAGGTTTAAATGTTTAATTAATAATGTCGGAAGATGTAAAAAACAATAAGCAAATATTCAATTTTCACTGAAAAAATAACATATTTCAAACTATGTACACTTGTTTTTTCAAGCACACCTAGGATTAAAACCTGGACCACCGTAGTAAAAATAAGTTCCCCACTCATTACTAGACGAACTCTTAATGTCGTAACATTCGGTGTTCTCGGCTAATATCGTGACATCCTGCACCGGTACAAGACTGTTGTCTGAATCAACAATCTCCAAGTTCCGGAAGTAACTTGCTTTCCCAAACCCTTCGTCCGGAAAATGACCAGAACCCATTTGGGTTGTCGTGTGCCGGCCTGAAGCACGTGTGTTCACGACCTCACCGCCCCATTCCACGGTGGTTGCGTGGTCAGCTAAGTGGGTGAATAGCTCTGCTGGCCAATACCCGACCAACGTCTTGTCTCCTAAACCCATCCACCAATTCCCCTTTTTTGGATCCTGCATGCATGCAATCGAGTAGTTTCATTTAAGCGTTTTCTTTTTGGAATACAAGCGTTTTTTTTTTAATTCAAACGTTTTTATTACGTGTATATAATATAAGTTACTATATAAGAGCATCCACAACCATTAGTATCTAAAAAATCAAATTATTAATATTTTTATTGCAATTAATTTAAGTAATTAATCTTTATTTACCTTTTTAAATTTGAACTAGTATAAAAGTGACACATGGCTGTGGAGTTTTTTTAAGGTTCTTAAACATAAGAGTTTAGTACTTTTTCTAACACATTTACTACCTTTTTGTATTTTTGAGTTATTTTTAATTTTGAAAATTTGTGTTAGAAACCCTCAATTGGAGGTTCTCTAAGATAAATAATTAGAAAGAGATGAACCTTCCAAATGAGAATGGTGATATCAAATTGGTTTCCACTGAAAGTAGAGAGAGGAGAAATGGCGGCTCCAATGGCAATCTTGTTATTTGTTTGGATAAATCCAGAGCATAGAAGATTGTAACACCCTGTTGCTTGATATGAATCACTCTGAAACAATACATAAATTATCATTGGTTTAGGATAACTAATTATTCTCAAGTAAAACAAAATGCTGTAATCAAGTTATTGCCCAAGCAATGATCATATACCAATTTGTTCATCCAGATTTAATGATTTGGAGAGTAGTACAGAAATTGGACTTGTATATATCAATCAAATTAATATAAGCTATTAATGCAATAATAAATGCTCTTCACCAAACATTATCATCATGACTCTGCTCTACCACCATTAACTTCAATATGATCAAATGCTACACACTAAAAGTACCTGTAAGAATTAATGTTACAAATACATTTACTTTCAACCGTCATTTTTGGCGTAATTTACACTTTCAATTCACCCTATCATAATCTCCATGCACAGTGCCACTGACTTTCTAGATGATAACTATTTCATTATATACAAAAGATAAAGTACTATATTGGAACTGTGCTTTCAAAGCAATATATATATATATATGGTAGTTATGAAGATACAATCTATATAACCATAACTAGACACTGAACTACACATGGAAACTACTCCACTGTCACATGAATGTCCTAAAAGCTAAAACGCAACACATTAGCTAACGTCAATCCTCAAGGATATTCAGTTTATAATCCCTAGTAAGTTTTAGACTTAACATTTTACCAAAAAAAAATATCTTTTTAGACTCTTGATTATTTTGTTGCATCAAAATATAAAAGAGTGGACAAGTAGAAATCAACAAGCATACCGTCCAATAAGTGAACAATCTTGGTCTGTTGTCACCATACAGCTCCGGACTGACCTGACTAGTATAACAATCAAAGCTTTAGACATATAATACTGCACACAGTCACTAAATAAATAAACATCTCATGAAAGGTTGAAGTAGTAAAAGACAGTACCTGCCAGCCAGCTTCGATGCTATTGAGATCAGGACCGACGAAAGATCCGGACAGAATCCAAATCTGTGAGAGACTGAACTCATTCACTTGTTCAATCTTTGGGTCCCACACATTTATAGTAGCTTTTGCTCCGTATATCTCCGACGATGTTTCCGTATAAGCGATAGCATGCTATCATTCCCCACCACCACCATTAACTTAAAGTTTAGTACTACTATCATTTTAAAATCTTTAGTTCTTTACTATATAAAATTTAAGATTTAACTTCTAAATCATATTTACAATCCCAATATATGCGAATGAAAAACCGTGGGTTTACATATTCTTTTATAGATAGTTGTATCATTCAAGAATTATTATAACTAGACCAGATCTTAAAATCCATTGAATGCTTATGTTTTGTGTATTTTATGACTTTAAGTGATGAGACTGACATTGGAAGCTGTTCTATGGGTCCATAATTAAATGATTACACAGACAATTCACATTAACATTGCTATCCTGTAATATATGGTATGAAGAAAGTATGTAAATGCTAAAAATATTCATTTTCAAGCAAAATATTTAATCAGCAACCGAAAATATTGTTGGATCCAAGCGAGTGAGAAGATAAATTTATGATCTAGTGTACCTCATGTCCACTAGTTCCAAGGGCATCACGCTTTTCTGTCCGTTGATCAAGGTGAATACTTCGTCTCTTTTTCCCAAAGTCAAAGAGAGACTTGGCTCTGAGCACATCGTCCATTGTGTTGCGTCGTATGGGAACAGTTCCCTTGGGGCACCTCGTGCCGTTCACGTGCCACATTTGCCATGCACCTTCCAGTACACTGGCTGCTTCTTTAACATCATCGCCTCTCTCTTTTCCCACCATCTTCGGCATTGTCCTCGGTGCTTTCTGCGTTGTTTCTCATTTTTAAGTTCTAATTTTAAAGAAAGCTTTACTACTATCATCAGCCGACTTAATTTGTTGTATAACTAAGAAAAAAATACACACTGATAAAATATGATACAAGCGATATGATTATATAACTTGTCTCATATTTTAAGCTTAACAGCATCACTATAAGATAATTATCAAAAAAAAAAAAGCATCACTATAAGTTTTTTTTTTGGGCATCACTTTCATGATTTCTAATTTAATTTGACCTAACAGAAAGTGTTATATATATTTCCATACAAACTTAAAACTAGCTTGTGATGTCCATAATAAATATGTTAAAAGGTAAATTTTGCTAGTTGGTGGTCATAAATCAGAATTACCTGAATCTTGTGATGCTTTAAGAGTGGATGATCCAAAGCTGGCTGCTTTCTTTTGGGTACACAATCTATTACATCACCGTCAGGACTCTGGAAATTATTATTTTACAACAACAAAAGGATATATCACATATAAATTATACAAATCAGCAAGTGCATTTGATACATGTACACACATAAATATATAACCTGAATGGTGAAGACAGGAGGCTTGTTGATATTGTTCAAGTGATTTCGGATCCTCTCAACTCTCAAGCTGCTGACTTGTCTATGTGTTTTGGTGTAGTTAACGGCAGAGACATGTGTAACTTTTATGCTCAAGAGACTTACAAAAACAAGAAAGATTAGAAGAAGACTTCTATTGGATGCAAGAACAATAACCTCCATTGATGGATCTTTGAATGTTATCACATTCAGTGTCCTGAGACCGGAAAATGAAGAAATGTAAACTGAAAGGAGGACAGAATTTTATAAAGTTAAGATAAGAGGAGGACCATCTCAAGAAAGATTTACAATAGCTAGTGCAAAATATGTAGATGTAGAGTATGTCTATATATAAATGTGTAAGTGTGTTATAAATGGGGAAGAAGAGAAGTGGGTGAAGAGATATTATGAAGTGTAAATATGGAAATGGAAGAGAAGAAGAGAAAGCAATGAGGTTTTCGAGAAGAAGATCAAATCAAGATTCATCATTGCTCTGCATCGGTTTCATTTTTATATATAGACAGATTTAGTTATTGTCTTTTCTTTCTTATTGATAGAGAAACAAAAAGGGAGAAAATATTCATTTTATACATGTGTGTGTGAGAGAGTAAAGCAATACTACTATTGATTAAAATAAATTTAAGAGAAATAAATGGAAGAGAAGCAAAGGAGAGTATTAATACAACAGAGAGACCTACCCAGCTAACTAAACCTTTCTTCCCTTTTATAACACTCCTTCAATGTTTTCATCTGTCACTCTTTCTTTTTCTTCATTTTCTAAAAGTATAAACGTATATTTAGCAATATACAATATTAGCCAAACATATATAGAGTGCATATTGTGCGTATTTGTACGCCGTATAGTATAACTTGATACCTAAAACTGATGATCTATATATATATATATATATATATATGCTAAATGAACATATTTGTTTTGGTTTAGTTTTGTTTGGAACTATTGATACCAACAAGTCAAAGTAGGATGTTTAAATATGGTTGAGTTCATTTTCACTTCATATTAAAACCGATTATATTAAACAAATAGCAGTTCTATATGAAATTTGGTTAGTGTCCGATATAGTATTTTACAGATGCATCAGTTAAACAAAACTTACTTTATAATCTTATAAATAATGTATCATCACATTGCTTCTGTTGCAAATATCTAGTAATTAAAGTTCTAGTGGAAATGCACGAGACAGATCAAAATCAATCACATGATTATGATAATAATCTAAGCATCAGTTTGAACGTTTTATATTCAGTAAAAGTTTGGAGGACCTTTTCACTATCTTTGCTTGAGGGTCTCTCAATCGATCCATCCTTTTTTTAGGTACAAGCATCATCTATATTTGGTACTTTGTCACATGTGGCGTCTTTTAATTGCGTACCAGTTCACTACATATAATTATTTTTGCGTATATGCCTACAAATACAAACTCTGAGTGCGATGTCTGAACCAATATCAACAGATGGAAAATGAATATACCAACTGAATTCAAAGTGCTAACTAATGAAAATTTTGTCATTTTGTTAAATTAGTTATATTCCCTTTTGGTTTCGTGCAACTTAAATTCGTTTACCATAACACAATGCTATTTAACATAATACCCATTTCATTCAACAATAAAATGTATGTATAGATATAAGGCCAAAGTCAATATTAAAAGCCACACAGTAGATTTATTATAGTGGTCCATGGCAGATGGCAGATCTAGTCAAATTTGTAGGTATATCAACTGGGTCAATATATCCGGTTCTAGCTTACCCGAACTCGGTAGAAAATGTTATCAAATTCAAGTTGATCTGATCTTTTTGGGTTAAGGATCATGTTAGATAAAAAAGAAGGATAATGTTAGAACAATTATAAGCTTCTAAATGATCGCCTCAAAATCCAGAAGAAAACTTTATATTTTGTAAACTGGATAACTAATTTTGATCCAGTCTTTTTCAACCAAGTGGTACAGCTAACCTTAATTTATATGCATGTGAGCATATTTCTATATTATATACTGTTTGAAAAAACTTTTATATATCATTAGCATGAATATGCATATTACTGAAGATTGCAGAAGAAAAAAGTTCATATTTATATATCATTCACATGAATTTTTTTTTCAGCTACAGGCGTTTCAAAGATATATTGACTCTCTTTGAATTTTTAGTTTTTCATTTACATACGAGTTTATCAGTTCCAAGAAGTAGGGGAGCAGAAGAAAACAAGTGTCGCAGTTTCAACTATCTGAGTAACACTCATCTCCACACTTGCTTCTTAGATCATCTGCATTGAACCTTCAATGCAGAAGTTCACATTAAAAAAAAAAAAAAAATTAAAATATTCTCTTTTTTGTGAACTCAGCTCTTGCAGTGGGATGAACCTGGTTCATCACTGTATCGCGGACCCCACGCTACGTGGTGGTCCTCGATTGGTCTGCTTAATTTTTTTTTTTTTAAATCAAACGAAAAAGTAAAAAAAAATAATAATAAAAAATTAAAGTTATGAACCCCACTCAAGGTTCATTGACGCAGATGCCCTTGTTTTTTTTTTGATCAACAAACTTCATTAGTGCAAGTAGTTAGGCATATGCCATTACACAAACTTCACCTACCAAAATGTTTTTGGCTAGGCTATCAGCAATGCTGTTTTTCTCTCGTGAAAGCCACTCAAAGGAGATAAAATCAAAACATTCGACCATAAAGAAAATGTCAGCAACAGTTCCATAGATCTCCATGTTTGAATTTCCTTCCTTGATAGCTTTGACAAGTTGGGTTGAGTCCGATTGGCATCGGATTTCTTTGATTTCCAAGTTCCTGCAGTAACGAAGAGCTTGACGTAGAGCTAAACTTTCAGCTACAAGAGGAGAATTTGTACAATCTGCAATTTCAGAAGAGTTATAAGATCTCTCTGGTGAGAAGAGAGTCCAACCAAGTCCTGCCTTTTTTGTGCGTTCATCCCAGGCCGCATCCGTCTGCAGCATATAGCAGCCTCGAGGGATTGTCGGAGCAGGTGGCGGTTGATGACAGTGTGTCTGAGTTTCTTTTTTTTGATTGACTTGCCATTCTCGAGCAGCAGCAATAGCTTTTGAGAGAGTTTCCTCCGCGGAGATAATCCTTTTGTTGAAAACTAGTGTGTTTCTTGATATCCAAATCTGCCATAAGATCCAAGGGGCTAAAGGTCCCTGAGCAATACCTGAGGGAGGCAGGCACGTTTTTGAAGCGAGGGGGAGCCAGACATCCATTAAACCTACAGATCCACTTATCTCTACTGCTTGAGTGAAAGGGGCATGTTCCCAGACTTGGCGAGCAAAAGGGCAGTGTAGGAAGAGATGATTTGTAGATTCAAGGGTGTTACATCTCTTACAGACCGGATCAACATCTATATGGCGTGCTGTGAGGTTTTCTCCTACAGGTAATGCCTTCTTGAATATTTTCCACAGGAACATTTTTATCTTTGGCGCTGTAGGTATATTCCAAACTGCATTTTTCCAATCAACTTTTGGGTCGCTTTCAGGTATTGTTTCCTCTTTGTCATCGTTTGCGATTGCCATGTTATATCCCGCTTTGGTGGTGTAAATACCAGAAGGTGATCCCAGCCACACCAATTTGTCTGGAGCCCCGGACAAACTTGGTTTGCTTCTCAGAATTGTCTCTGCTTCATGTGGAAAAATCAGGTGTACTTTTTCCATATCCCATTCTCTTTTCTCTGGTAAGAGCAAATCTGCCACTGTGATGTTTTGAGTAAGCTCTGTTGCAGGTCCCGTAGGGCGTCGTTGTGTCTGGAGGTCCAGCCACGGTTCAGACCACGCTGGTATGGATTCGCCATTGCCCACAGTCCATCCTAGGTTAGTTTTTAAAATATCTCGACCAACCATTATTCCCTGCCAACCGTGAGATGCTGATGAGCGTTTTGAACATGTCAGGAAAGGTACGTCCTCGCAGTATTTTCCACATAGCGTGCGGGCAAGTAAACTTTCAGGCCGGTGGAGTATTCTCCTGCTTAATTTTGCAAGGTAAGCATCATTGAAACACTTAAAATCCCGGAATCCCAGCCCTCCTGAGGCTTTTGGCTTAGTCATCTTATTCCAAGCAACCCATGCCATTTTTTGTTACTATCTCACACATGTTCCCTTTTTTGTTAACACTACACTCATTCTTCCTTGTGCTTTTTAAGAAGCCCAAGACAGATTTGTAGTAAAATTACAATGAGATTTGTATTTATAACGAACTCATAATAAACCAAAGTGTCCGATTTGCCCGAATATATCCAAATTCTCTTATAACGACTAACTTTTTTGGGTGTAAATGTAAATATCGACTAATTTGTTACGTAAGATGCCAATATAACCAATTCAATCCTTAGTTGTGCGTTATTTTACAAAGGACAGATCAATTATTTAACTCTTGACATCAACTAAGCATAAGACTGCTTTGCTAATTGCATGGTTAACATCCAAACCCCCAAGTAAACAAAAGGAAAACTAAAAAGCCTTAGAGTTCATAGTTTTTAACTGAGAAATAAAGTTAAATATTTTGTTAATCTATAATAAAGCAGTACATTTTATACACAATGCCATATAAGACAAATGTAATGGATCTTTTTCATCATCAAATGTAGCAAAATCCAGGGAGTCATTCAAGAAAACTGTTAAAGAAATCGATGTTTTTAATTGTCAACAATGAAAATAGATAGATGACTTATATGTTCAAAATAGATGACTTTTTTTTTCCACATGATATTTTTATTAATGGGTCAAAACCCAACGAAGAGTGAGCCCATACAAAACATAAACTAAAGCCCAAAACAACAGACTGCATTTACAAAATTTTATGGGCCTTCAGGCCACTAGAAGAAAACCGTAGGAGAAGTAAGACGACACTTGCCACCAATACGTTCGACACACGAATTTGAAACACGCGTCAAGCCAAAGAGCCTCCACTTTCTCCGGAAGGAGTCACGTCGGAGCTCCGCCGAAGCAGAGAAAGATCGGTGAACGACCAACAGAGCAGTCTTCACGGACAGCCAAAACGCAATCGGATCACCGCTTCAGGAAAGCCATCGTCTTCGATCGATCTAAGAGAACTCCGATCTTCCTAATCGCAAGGAGAGGAAGGATACGGGGATTAGAACGAGAGTCGATGAAGCAAGGTGAGAGCAGAAACGGCGATCAAACTAAACCAGGAAAACCCCGGTGAAAAGTCGGCGAAGAAGATGTAATGGAATCATCTCTTCCCGGAGATAAAAGCCGGCTAAGACAGCGTTGAAAGAACCACCACTTCTCAGTGTCAAAAGTTCGAACCGTCGGGAGCCATAAACCGGAAAAGACAGGTGATCGAAACAAAAAAACTGCCGGCAAATTCGCTTCTTCTGAAAGATATGAAGGAGATAAGAAGAAGAGAGTTCGAGAGAAAATCTCTCTCTCTAAGAAGAGAAAAGTTGACAACCGAAGTGTTTTTTTTTATCTCTTTCTTTTTCAAAACAGATGACTTATATAAGTGAGAAAAAAAAAAGAATAGAGGATTTAATAAGTAGTGGTAGAAAAATAAGTACTTCGAGCCGACGCACATAACGAATGGTTAAGCCATGTGTTCCTAGTCGTTTGCCAGGGCATCCTCCATCTCAACACGTGACATACAGGCATGTACGTTTTACGTACGTATAGAGTTATATGCTTTGTCCTTGTTTTATGTTTATTTTATCAAAACTGTTAAACCTATCCCAAAACAGTGGTCTAAGAGTCAGTGTCATGCGAAGGTTTCTCGAGGTCTGAGACGAGTTAATTTTTTTTTTATATTTTTAAATAGTTCTATTTAAATTCGATTATATAAAATATTTTTTTGAAATATATATATATATATATATATATATATATATATATATATACCTAAAAAGTTTTGATTTATTACCTAAATATTTGCTAAATTTTCTGCACCATACTTTCATAAACTAAAAAAATAAAATAATGATCAAAAGTAAAAATTCGTAAGATAAAACAAGAATACAAATTTTGGATTGAAATGTTGGTCGCTGTTAAAAAATTAAATATTAGTGTTTAAATTAAATACAATAAACTATATATTCAAAATATTATAATTTTTTAATTAAATTCTATAAATATATAAAATAAATCTAACTCATAATATATATAAAGAAGGCAAATGTGGATCAAATATTTACAGTTAATTAGTAGTAAAATCTTTATAGTTTTACATAAAATATAGTAAAATTGATAATAAATTGGTTATTTTAAACATAATCAAATAATAATAAAAATCTAACTAAGAGAATACATTAATTACCATATAAAAATATATTTTTTGTAATTAAAGGCCCTAAATTTTTTATAAAATTTGGGAATCCTTTTTCAATAGGCCGTAAGCACGGCTCTGCTAGGAGTCGCTTTCTTGTAACACAGATACATTAAATAAACAAAACGAGATTCCTTAGTGTACATAAATACACACGTAGACACTCATGCACATGCCACGAAAGAATACGTATACTCTTGACGTGTCCATGAATATATATAAACGTACTCTTCAATTTTCATTTCAGTCTATATAAATACTAGTTACTAATTTAGACTGTAAATAAAAACATCCATCTCTCAAAGAACACATCATGGAAGAAGAGCAACCTCCGACCAAGAAACGAAACATGGGAAGATCAAGAAAAGGTTGTATGAAAGGTAAAGGTGGTCCAGAGAACGCTACTTGTACTTTCCGTGGAGTTAGGCAACGGACTTGGGGTAAATGGGTCGCTGAGATCCGTGAGCCTAACCATGGCACCCGTATCTGGCTCGGTACTTTCAATACCTCGGTCGAAGCCGCCATGGCTTACGATGAAGCCGCTAAGAAGCTTTACGGACACGAGGCTAAACTCAACTTGTTGCACCCACAACAACAACAAAAGGAAAAAGTGAATAAGAACTTGTTTTTTTCGGACCACGGGTCTGGTTCTTGGGATTATAAGCTGGATAGGGCTGGTGGGTTGGATCTTGGTCTCGTCCCGTCAAGTGGGTCACACGGTTCGTGGTCGAGGAGTTTTAATTTTACGCAAGAAGATGATAAAACTACAAGTGAGTCGAGTGTTTCTTGGTTATTACCAAAACGAAGTGATTCACAATATCAAGAAAGCGTTAATGCTGCGAGTAGCTTGACGTTTTCGACGAAGTTGAAACCGATGACTCCTGATTATGGATTATCAAATGGAGTTGGCTCTAGGTTTCTTGTTGAGCAAGAAATGAAGACGGTATACGATGTGTCATCATCGTGTGTCTCGGCGGATAATAAGGAGAGTATCTTGGTTCCTAGTGTCGGCGGCGGAGAAGGGATGCATAGGACGGAGGTGGAGGAGGGAACAGGGTATTTGGAGATGGACGACCTTTTGGAGATTGATGATTTGGGTTTGTTGATAGGCAAAAATGGAGACTTCAAGAATTGGTGTTGTGATGAGTTTCAACATCCATGGAATTGGTTCTTAGAGTGAGTTTTATTTACATCATTATAATCATTGTTATTGTCTATCATAAATCTCTCTTTAGTTCGATATATAAGATTAGTTAATTTGTTATTTATACATAGTAATCGTCAAGTATGTATAAATAGGTTTGAGAATGTTTTGAGTTTCCCTATGCGATATGTAAAATATAGATTTTAAACGAAGGTTCTCTATTATAAACAAAGCTATTGTTTACTCTCTAATCATGTATTAGAACTCTTGTCTGATTATTTTCTCCCGACTAAAAACCCTCAAAAAAAAAAGCAGCACACAGAGATTGATCTTATTAGAGACTTCTCCCAAATTTGAACTTAAAAACTTACAATTTATCAATCAGAAGCTTCATCACCATTCACATCCACATCATCACCACAATGGTCATCATCGGATAAAACTTCAGTGGTGGGATCATCCCCATCATGTTCACAGGCAGTCTCTTCTACCATAACAAGGGCGACTTAAGAGGTTGCTCTGGAGACTCATTGAAGAATGAATTCGTTACCATAAAGCGGAAGACCTGTAAGAGTTATATAGATGACAATGATTTATGAGTGTGAATACAGGAAAGTAAATGGCTTATGAACAAAAGGAGATTCAATGAGGCAAATAGCAAAGTGCTACGATATTAAAACCTGGCAGTACCTTTTCTTTTCCTTAGCTATGTTATCAGCATCAGATCCATCGAGCCCGGTTGAAATCTTTTTGTTGTTCCCTGAAATGAAGTCAGAAAATGAAGATATCAAAACAAATAAAATACAGGAATCAAGTTCAACATTCTCAATGTTTCATGAAATTTGAGACAGGGAATACAAAAAAAAAACGGGCAACAAGAAGGCTTTGTACACAACACTACCAACTTGAAATAAATAAGAAGTTTGGAACTAAATAATCTAAAGAGATGCAAATAATATTCTATCTTAACGGTAACTTTATCAACTAACATTAAAGCGGTAAGGGTAACATCATTCTTTTGCACTAGTAACAATTGGCATTTCCAAGGGGTACTGAAGATCTCGAAGAGTAGTATACCAAGCAGCAGATAATTTCAAAACAGAGATGTGATTTCGATGCAAAAAGGACTAACCTTTGCTCAGATGATCCTTACTGAAACCAAACTTTTTCTTTACATGATCTGCTTGATGCAACTGAGATCTCTGGAATCTACAATAACTCAGAATACATATAAACCAAGATTATAGCAAACAAATAACTGAAACGTGAGAAAGTGGTAAGAACTTACCCTTGACCAGTGCCTTTGAATTTTTGCTGTTTTGTAAACTTATTTCGAAAGTCATTCCCTTTTGAGTTGGAAGTTACATTGTTGTTGACACTACCAACAGACTGTTACCTGCAGAAGCCTCAAGTTTGTTTAAATATCAAGAACTCGCTAAAGAAAATATACAATCAAATAAGAGAAGTATCACCTGTGGTCTTGGCTCTGAGAAACCAGGAGGATAGGGAAGGGAGTTAAACGGTGGCTGAGAAGTGAAAGCAGAAGGGTCAAGAGGAGGCTGGAAGACTGTGGGATGAACTAAAGGAGGGAGTGAGTAACCACCCATAAGATTCCCCAATAAGTTTGGAAGTAACTGGTTGATATGGTTGGGCAAACCAAACTGCTGAAACTGTTGCTGTTGAGGCATATTGAGGTTGTTAAAGAAGAACTGAGGGTGCATTGGCATCATTGGATGTGGATTCACTGGAGGTTGGTACCCATTGTGTTGGTGCTGATTATGATAGCCATTGTTCTGCAGAGACAAAGTGAAAACAGAGATGTTAATACAAAAAGTCTTAGGCTTTGTGGATGAAGTGAAAGCGAGAGAGAGAGAGAGAGAGAGAGATAGACCTGTTGTTGTTGATGTCTCTGTGGGCGAGCTTGAGGTCGCATCCTCCGTCGTGAATGATTTCGCTCTGCTAGGGTTTAGGGTTTTAGGTCTAGTTATGAGCTCCGGCGACTCTTAGCTTAAATCAAGACGAGATGATCAAGTAAGAGCAAGCGAAACCAGGTCGTAATCGAATCGAGATGATGATTGGTGGGATAAATTCGGTACCTTTGAGACCGTGATTTCGTCGGCGTGGAGCTGAAGACTCCCACGACTGTGTTGGATGGACTGGAGGAAGCAGCTGACACGAACAGGTAATGTTCTTGAAGACGTGGCACGCTGACCTGAGTCAAACTGATAATCCACGTGGCTATTGGTCTTACTCTTGGATATATGTCTTAACGATACATGGGCTATTCGACTCGGTCAGAATGTTGGATTAATTGGGCCGTTTTAATAAACCCAACGAGTATTTGCCTCAATATGTTTTGTTCTCTTTTGCTTTCACATTTGTTCACAACAAGCATCTATATGGATCAACTGAATGGACCTTCCAAATATTCAAACGAACATGGTCTATATCTTCATAAAATTATTGTAGAATGTTTAATGTTTGCTCGGAGCTTCAGTAACAATGTATAGGATCTTTTGTCAAAATTTTTGTTTGTCGAAAGATCTTTATCTAATTAAATGAACTAAGTTTTTGGTTAAAAAGGACAGTTTATGGTTGTTCTCCATAAGCTGGCATACACAAGCCACATGTGAGTTCTTGTTAACAATAAAAGTAGGGTGGTTTTGGGTCCCAACGCTTTTGTTCCTTACTTGTGAAACTTTGAGGTGGATATGGGTGGCTTTTAACATACATATTCACAAGGAATACATTAATGAATTGGTGAGACTTAACCAATAATTTTTGACTAGTCGTTATTTATTCTTTAAAAATTAAAATACAATGAACAATTGTAACCAAATAATGTTTTTATGAAAATTGTAGTAGTCAGTGAAAAAACAATGGCAGGAACAAGGAAGCCTACTTATGTAGGATAATACTACAAATATAGATGTACAACATTATCCTTCTCATACTTATGGCTGGCCTAACACGGGGCTGAATTCAGTTGAATAATTCACATGAAAACTGAAAATCCAACTATATAAATTCGACTCTTCATTTCTCACGAAGTCACTTTCAAACTGAAGAAAAAACAAAAAAAGCGCCGTTATGGAGATCTCAGCTAGAAGATCAGAATCAATGGTTATAGCAAACGTGTCTATGTTCCTAGCATTGGTTGTGTCCGGTCCTATCGTAGCTGAAGCTGCACGTGCCTTTTTTGTGTTCGGCGACTCGCTCGTCGACAGTGGCAACAACAACTATCTGGTGACGACTGCACGTGCCGATTCTCCACCGTATGGAATTGATTTTCCATCTCGGAGACCAACCGGACGGTTTTCCAACGGTCTCAACATTCCAGATCTCATCAGTTACGTTTGCTTACTAATCTCAGTAACAGATTTAGAGTAATAACATGCAAACATATAGTTGTAAGATGTAAAGATTATATAACATTATCATCATCATTCATAATAATCAGTTGGTTATTATTGATTAGGTGAGGCAATCGGCAACGAAGCGTCACCGTTACCATACCTTAGTCCGGAGCTAAGAGGACGTAGACTGCTTAACGGTGCGAACTTTGCCTCCGCCGGCATTGGAATTCTCAACGATACCGGTTTTCAATTCGTAAGTAATTAAACCGGATCTGACCATGCATAAATTAAAATCTTCATAAATCCTTCGGTTTTTTATATGTTAAGAGTTTTGGTATGCAGATAAACATTATAAGAATGAACCAACAACTCGCCTACTTCCAACAATACCAACAACGTGTGAGTCGCTTGATTGGGATACCACGAACACAAAGGCTCGTGAGGCAATCGCTTGTACTAATCACCGTCGGTGGCAACGACTTCGTGAACAACTATTTCTTGGTGCCATATTCCGCTAGGTCACGCCAGTATTCACTTCCCGACTATGTCCGGTTACTAATCTCCGAGTACAAGAAAATACTAATGGTAATAACAATTAAACAATTTTTTTGGTTAGTGCACAAGGTAACAAGTTAATTTGAGTTATT
Organism: Brassica napus; assembly: GCF_020379485.1. Taxonomy (NCBI): domain Eukaryota; kingdom Viridiplantae; phylum Streptophyta; class Magnoliopsida; order Brassicales; family Brassicaceae; genus Brassica; species Brassica napus. The sequence goes on along the minus strand of NC_063445.1, from coordinate 3,315,134 downwards.
TTTAGAGGTTACATTCGCTTGGAGTGGGTCGAGTTCTAGTGACGGGAGCCGGACCCCTAGGATGTGCACCGGCCGAGCTGGCGAGATCAAGCTCGTCCAGTGGGAGATGCTCGACTGAGCTACAACGAGCGGCGTCTCTATACGATCCTCAGCTAACTCGAATGATAAATGAACTTAACAGAAAGATTGGGAAAACTGTTTTTATTGCAGCAAACACTAACCAAATGCAAATAGATTTTCTAACCACTCCACGAAGATTCGGTAATTAAATTAAATTGAGTTTTCACTTTCTAATTACTATCTGCTTATTTTTTTCGACAAGAAAGTGTTATAACATTTTTTTGTTCGGTGGATTATAGGATTTATAACGTCGAAGGTTGCTTGTTGCGGACAAGGGCCATACAATGGGATGGGTTTGTGTACGGTACTATCGAACTTGTGTCGGAACCGTGAGTTATACGTGTTTTGGGACGCGTTTCATCCGTCCGAGAAAGCAAACCGCATAATAGTCCGTCATATATTGACCGGTACCACCAAGTATATGAACCCTATGAACCTTAGCTCTGCTCTTGCCCTATGAGCCACACATGATGAAGTGGGAAACTCAGTTTGAGCAATCCCTAAGTTCAGTTTTATTCGTTTATACTATATTATTCAGTTCTCAAGATGTATGTGTTCGATCGAGTACATGAGAATGAAATAACTCAAGTTGTTCTGAATGTAACTTGTTTCATTGTTTGTAATTTTAATTGAAAAGTTGTTTATGATTTTAATTATTTACTTGACGACTCCCAGCGCCACCATGCATGCATGGACTGATGGACATATGAAATTATCATTTCTCTTGTAACCTTAATATTATTAATTTGTTATCTTATTATATATTAAAACAGAAGTCACAACTTTGATTCATGTGTGATTTTTTTTAAAAATGGACCCTCGGTAGAAATCAATTATCATTCAATTATTACTAATAATATGGATTAATAATATATCATTCCTAATATAACATCGATTCCTAAAAATCCGGATTGGTTAACAAACTCACATTTATTCATGTGTGATATTTTTATTTGGATCATCATTTAAAATTTGTATTAAATGTATTTTCTTAATGCTAATATATAATCTTTTAACTACTTAAATCATAATATAATTTGATATCTTTTAATTTAAAATATAAATATATATATTTAATTTTCTTAACAAATTTGTTGAAAAACATTATAACAATATCTTAATTATCAAAAATTGTATATAAATATTTTCACTAATTTTGTAATTAGTAATGAAATTAATGTTATTATACATTAATATATATATATATATACTCAGTTATCTTTTATAAAATGAAAAAATTATATCAAATTTTACTATTTTATAGTTATATCTATCATTTTAAAATAAAACATTGTATTTAACTAAATATGATAAAATTATTTTAAACTGATAAATTAATATAATATATTGGTAGAACAGGTTAACATTAGTAAATTAGATAATTCATGTATAAAATTAACTTATCTTAAACTTATATATATATATATATATATATATATATATATAGTTATTATATTAAATGAATAAACATAAAAAATATTGATAAAGAAAATTTAGCGCTTTGAATTACGGATCAGGATCATAATAATTGAATAAAAAATAATTTTAAAATATATATAATAAAAAATACCAAATATATGTGATGATTTGAAATAATCAATTAACTTACAGCATGAAAACTATCAAATTGTTATATTTAAAATAATTATATATAAACATTCAAATATATAAATAACTTTAAAAATATATTCTAATTATGTAAAATATATATATAAACATAAAAATTAATACCCGCACGGTTGTGCGGATCCAAATCTAGTTAGTCTTAAATTTGATAACCACATTATATAAATCACATTCAATACTAATTCTAAAATACAGAATTTAAAGATATTAATTGACTCAGAATTTTTGTAAAAATCGTAAATTATAAAACCCTAGCTAGTATAAACCCAAAATTTAGACCCATACTGGTATACCTGGCTCAAATAATTTTTTTTTGTCAACTCAAATAAATTTCTTAGATTTGTATTTCTAATTATTCCTTCCGTATATGCCAAATGCATTTATTTTGGTAAATCTTTTAACACCATCTTGTAGTTATGTGAAATACTCGTGCTCGTGCTCTGAGCCTCTGACATTATGTGTTCTCAGATTTCTTGGCTTAACAGTTGGTACATTTCTTGTATTTGTTTTTATCTTTATAGGTAATAAGTGATATATCGTTCAAATACATGCAGAATAGGCTTGTAAGGCTTGTTTGCGTCTTCATGCAGAGTTTAATTCGTAACAACATCATTGACGGTTGTCGGTATGTAACTATTCTCATCTGTGTTTTGTTTTGACTGATTGCTATCAGATTTAGAAATCTATGTTATGATGAAATGAATGTTTTTGGTAAATGGAAACAGTGAAGGATCTATTTATAGAAGTTCAAGCATTCTGCATTGACTTTTCACGGATAAGAGAAGCAGCTGGTCTCTTCAGCTCTTGAAAACATTGGAATGAATAAAATTGACTCTTTTCTTCTTTTCCTTGTCAACATCTCCGTCTCCATTTTGTTTCATTTTACACATCTATTACTATTTTCCGAGTTCTTGTGTAGCTAAAAGAAATTACTTTTAGAATCCATGACAACTCGGTTTTTATAGAGTTTTGTGTTCTTGACAAAAGACTATCGTATATTTTACTGTTTTAATGTTTAATGCTGTGTTATTTCAATGTCCTCAGATGTATGGGATTTGCATAGTTGGGTCAATCCTTCGGTATTTGAATACTAGGAGGTCGTGGCTTGATGATAAAATTTGATCAAACATCTGAAACCGGTGATCTTGTCTGAAAATATATCACGCAGCCTCAACAGAAAACAATGCTCTGTCAAGGAAAATATTGGTTAGTTTTGAGTGTGTGCGCATACTTGCCATTACCTCGGTTTTAAATGGCCGAATGTCACCGCAATTCTAAGAACGTTCTTCAAATAAAACTGTTAACTAAACTTGAAACTCGTTTTCTCAATCCAAACTATTGATTGAACTTTGAGTCTTTAGTGACAAGTGGTGATGATTCTTGTCAAATGTCATAGCTATATTCAGATTCTTGTCAAAGTTCAGTCTATAATTTAGATTGAGAAAACAGAGTTTAACCTCCTCAATACATTTCCATGTCTTCCAGATACAATAGAATGGTTGAGTTTCAGCAGGACAGAGATCCATGTTAATGAAATGAAGCAAAGAAGCATCGGTGCTGGGATTTCTAGGCTGGAACATATCAGAACACTAGATTTCTTGGGGTGCAAGAATGTTGGGAATTTTCCTGAAGATTTCTCTATGATCTCTCTGGTTCGGACATAATCTGGGGATGAAAATGAGAAACATCCAAAATGCTGATCTTCCTCGACCATTTTATTTCAGGAATAGTTATACTGACACAATCCCGGATTGCGTCACACGTCACTAATTAATAAGCTGCCCTTCCGGAATTCATCAGGACCTGTCTCTAACAATATAGAGAATCATTGCATTTGGATCGATGAACTAAAATTGGGGGAAGAATGGCATGATGACGATGACGATGACGATGATGAATGATGAACAATGAGTGAATAGAGTTCGATTATTTTTTTCAAGTTGGACCCCATCTTCTAGGCTTGTCGTCCAGTTTACGCGTGAATACAAATTATTTCTTAGACTTTTAATCTCCACTTGAAAAGTCAAGTCTTTGCCTTGTATCCTTATCTGTTTACGCGTCTCTACTCTTTTGCGTGGTTCTGAACCACACACACACATAGAAAGCCTCTTTTTCTTATCTCTTCTTCAGATCTGAAAAGCTTAGTGATCGTCTTGATCTTCCTGATGCTATCCATGGCTTCTTCTTCATCTCTGTCTCGCAGTTGGTTGTATCACGTCTTTCTGAGCTTCCGTGGTGTAGACGTGCGCAAAGGCTTTCTTAGTCACGTTCGGAAAGGGCTCGAAGGCAAAGGAATCATAGCTTTTGTTGATGACAATATGAAGCGAGGCGAATCTGTAGGTCCAGTGCTTGTAGGAGCGAGAAGACAATCAAGGGTAGCCGTTGTCTTGCTCTCCAGTAACTACGCTTCTTCAAGCTGGTGTCTGGATGAGTTAGTGGAAATCATGAAGTGCAGAGATGAGTATAAACAACCAGTGCTGCCCATTTTCTACAAAGTGGATCCATCTGATGTTAGGAAACATAAAGGAGATTTTGGAAAAGTCTTTGATGAAACCTGTGCGGGAAAAACAGAAGAGGTGAAAGAGACATGGAGACAAGCTTTGAAGGATGTCGCGGGTATAGCTGGTTATGATTTTGGCAACTGGTTAGTTCACTTTTACTTCCACTTCCACTTCCTTACTATGTGTAGCTAATTTTCATGATATCTGTTTTAATGAATAACCTTTGTTTCTGTTAGTGACAGTGAAGCTGATTTGATCAACAAAGTTGCCTCAGATGTCACGGCTGTGTTGGGTTTTACACCATCAAAAGACTTTGATAACTTTGTTGGCATCGAACCTCGAATCATAGAGATAAAATCGAAGTTGATCCTACAATCAGAAGAAGTCAAGGTGATTGGGATTTTGGGTCCTGCCGGGATTGGTAAGACCACAACTGCCAGAGTTTTATACAACCGACTCTCACCTGGTTTTCCATTCAGCACGTTTTTGGAGAATATCAGAGGAAATTATGAAAAGCCTTGTGGTAACGACTACCAGTTGAAGTTGAGTTTGCAGAAAAAATTGTTGGTTGAAATATTAAACCAAAAGGATATTGAGGTTTGTCACTTAGGAGTGGTCCAAGAAATGCTGAGTGGCAAAAAGGTGTTGGTTGTTCTTGATGAAGTGGATTGCTGGTGGCAACTCGAGGAAATGGAAACGCAGCGTGGATGGTTAGGTCCCGGAAGTATGATTATCATTACAACTGAAGATAGAAAACTGCTCAACGCACTCGGACTCGGGATCGAACATATCTACAAGATGGAATTTCCAACTAGCGATGAGTCTCTTGAGATCTTTTGCCAATATGCTTTCGGTCAACACTCTCCAGATTATGGTTTTGAAGAGCTTGTTAGGGAAGTTACTTGGCTTGCTGGTAATCTTCCTCTAGGCCTGAGAGTTATGGGATCGTATCTACGGGGAATGTCCAGGGAACAGTGGATAGACGCGCTACCAAGGCTCAGATCTAGCCTTGATAGAGAAATAGATGCAACTTTAAGATTTAGCTACGATGGCTTAAGTGATAAAGATAAAGCTCTTTTCCTGCATATTGCATGTTTCTTTTCTTGTTCCCTCTGGAAGGTTGATAGTGTTAAGAGGTGTCTTGCAAACTGTGGTCTGGACGTCAAGCACGGGCTACAAGTCTTAGCTGATAAATCTCTTATATCTATAGATGACAGGGGATACGTAAAGATGCATAGTTTACTGCAAAAAATGGGTAGGGGAATTGTCAAGAAAGAGTCTTTGAAGGAGCCTGGAAAGAGAGAGTTCTTGTGGAGTACATCGGAAATCATTGAACTACTTGATAAAAATACAGTAAGTCTTTTTCTGTTACATTTGCAGTCTTCTGTTTCCTTGGGGTTTTAACCTGTGATTTATTAGTTCATTTTGAATAATCTTATTCTTAGGGTACTGGAAATGTTCTAGCCCTATCGTTGATAGATTTTTCAGACAATTCGGAGGATGAGGAGTGTTCAGAGAATTCAAAGAGAGGGAAAATCCAAATAAGTAAAAGCGCTTTCGATGAGATGAATAATCTCCAGTTTCTAAAAGTCATATCTGATAACGTACGCATACCCGAAGGCCTCAACTGTCTTCCCGACAAACTCAGATTGATACATTGGGACAATTGTCCATTGAGATTTTGGCCTTCCAAGTTCTCTGGCAAGTTTCTTGTCGAACTAATCATGCAATTTAGCAAATTTGAGAAGCTTTGGGATGGAATCAAAGTAAATATATTCATCATTTTTTGTATTGCGTCTAAAGCTATTAGTCATTTCTATAAAACTCTTTTTTTTTTCTGGTACAGCCTCTCCATTGCCTCAAGCTGATAGATTTGAGTTACTCTGAGTATCTGAAAGAGATTCCTGATCTCTCAAAAGCAACGAGTCTCGAGAAATTAAATCTCCACTACTGCAAAAGTTTGTTAAAGCTCACAAGCTCTATTGGCAATGCCACCAAGCTTAAAAAATGCGATCTTTCTAGGTGCTTGCTTTTGAAGGAGCTCCCCTCTTCTATCAGTAGGTTAATCAATCTCGAGGAATTAAACCTCAGTTATTGCCTGAGTTTAAAAGCACTCAGTGTTTTCTCGAGTTTGGAAAAACTCAGTGGTTGTTCGAGTTTGAAAGACCTTTTTCTGATCGATACTGCGATAGAGAAAGTGCCGTCATCAATGAGCACTTGGTCTTGTCTTTATGGATTGAATATGACAGACTGTGGAAACCTCAAGGAGTTCCCTAATGTTCCAGACAGCATTGAAGAGTTGGTGTTGTGCAGTACTGGGATAGAGGAGGTTCCTCCACAGATTGAGAAGCTATTTCGTCTGCGTAAACTAATTATGTATGGATGCAAGAAGCTGAAAACTATATCTCCAAACATTTCCAAGTTGGATAATCTTGAGTTTCTTGGTCTACGTAAAGATGGCCAAGGTGAGTATGATCGTGAACGTGTAGATGAATTTGGTTTAAAATTATTTGAAGCAGTTATTAAGTGGGGACCTGACTTGAATCACAGTTGGGAATTACGATCAGACTTCAAAGTTCACCATATTTTACCGATATGTCTACCCAAGAAGGCTTTTACATCTCCAGTGTCATTATGTTTACGTTGTGTTGGTTTGAAGACTATTCCAGATTGCATCGGATTTCTCTCTGGACTAAGTGAGCTTGACATCACAGAATGCAGAAAGCTCCGAGCACTAATTCCACAGCTAGCTTCCAGCTTCCCTTATATCTCTAGATGCAGAAGATTGTGTATTTTTGAAGAGAATAGACTCTTCTTTTCAAAATCCAAATATTTGCCTAAACTTTTATGGCTGTTTCTACCTGAATCAAAAAGCCAGAAAGATCATCCAAACATCTGCTTGCAAATATGCGGTCTTACCTGGTGAAGAAGTGCCTGCACATTTCACTCACCGAGCTACTTCAGATTCCCTAACGATCAATTTGACTCCAACACCTCTGCCTTCATCCATCAGATTCAGAGCTTGCATCTTGCTGCCAAGACACTCTCGTTTGGGTACTGTGTCTTGTAGTGTCAGCGGTAAACAGAATGACCTCACCGTGGAATATGGATCAAACCAGCTCCATCATATGCCAAATTTCGATGGACCTGAAGCCCGTCTGTGTATATTTGAAGATTCTTTTAGTCTAAACCAGGAGTGCCCTGAAACTGCAGAAACCACTTTCAGAAAGCTTTCTTTTGTGTTCAGACTCCATGATGAAAACATGAAGATCAAAGGCTGCGGTGTACAACTTTTGGAAGTGCCTCATTGTATTACTGATGAAAATGCAGATAATTATAATGATGAGAATAATGATGGTGATGGTGATGAAACTGATGATGATGGTGAAGAACAAGAATACGAAAGTGATCCTTATGGCAGAGGATTTGACTATTCCCACCCAAATCAAAAATGGAAAAATCTCATCCGGACATCAGATTGCGAATCCGCGCTTGTAGAGGGTGTAGAAGTGCCTGCAGACTTCACTCACCAAGCTACTTCAGGTTCCCTAACGATTAATATAACTCCAAGGTCTCTTCCTTCATCCGTCAGATTCAAAGCTTGCATCTTGCTGTCAAGAGACAAAATTAGTCTCGAGGATTACTACGATGACGATAATGAAGAGGGTGTGAGTTTGAGCTACTGGAGACTCTATAATAACTATGATGATGAAGAGGATGAGAATGGGAATTTATTGATGCGTGTGTCTTGTAGCTTCATGGGGGAGCAGAATGGCCTCACTGTCTCATATGGATCAAACAAGCACGATATGCCTTATCTATATGGATTTGAAGACCATCTGTATACATTCGAAGATTCTTTCTGTCTAGACCAGGATTTCCCTGAAGCCACTTTCAGCAGTCTTATGTTTCAGTTCGAAGTCTGTTATGAGAACTGGAAAATAAAAGCCTGCGGTGTACAACTTTTGAGGGATGAAGAAAATGCAGATGATGATGATGGTAAAAAAGAATCCAAAAGTGTTCCTGAAGGCAGCAAAGAGTCTGAAGTTGTCATTTCTCATGTGGAAGAGGTGATTGATTCTCATTGTTCATCTATTTGATTTGTGTCCCTTATGTTTACCAATAAAAGACTAAACTCAGTTGTTCTCTCAGGCTCCCCTGCGACCAACACATGGAGTTGCGCAAAGAACTTCATGGTTAAGTTGCTGTGGTTTGTTTGACGTGATGACAGGATCCAGTAGATAACCTCAGGTAACCTCCCCAACTTCTTTCTTTTATGTGCTTCATTTGTCTTCCTATGATTCTTAGCTCATGTATGTGATCTACTTAAAACCGAGTAATAGAGTATATCATATGAAAAGCATTTTGTTGATCAATGGCACTGTTAAGTAAGCTGCGAGTAAAAAAAAGAGAATTAGCCTAAATCCTGATTTCCTTGTGGATGACTTTGTTGACCCTCCTCTTTTGTTAGGAAACAGAAAGGAGATTTTGGAAAAGTCTTTGATGAAACCTGTGTGGGAAAAACAGAAGAGGTGAAGCAAGCATGGAGGCAAGCTTTGAAAGATGTCGCTGGTATAGCTGGTTACCACTCTAGCAACTGGTTAGTTCACTTTTACTTTTACTTCCACTTCCTTATTATGTGTAGCTAATTTCTATGATATCTGTTTTAATGTATAACCTTTGTTTCTGTCGTTAGTGACAGTGAAGCTGATTTGATCAACAAAGTTGCCTCAGATGTCACGGCTGTGCTGGGTTTTACACCATCAAAAGTTAGCTATTGCAGGCTTTTGAAGGAGCTACCCTCTTCTATGGGTAGGTAACAATGACGCTGGCTTTTATGATGCTGGGATCGACACAAACATAGAAGCGAAAAATGAAACTGAAGAAGGAGAAGAATCTGGACGTGATGAGGACGCAGGCACAAAGGAGCATGAAACCAAAGAGGTTAAGCCTCGTCTAAGTAAGTGGAAGTTGTGCTGTTTTAGGTAATGGTGCTCGAGTTTATATGTATGCTCTCGCATACCATCATGAGCGAACCTGTAGCCATAACTTCTAGGCCGGTTTGACATCGCCAAGAAACTGAGTGATTGTGTGTGTTTTGTACGGAAACAGATTATGTGCTCATATTCATAGATTGTGTATACAAACGTATGTGTGCCTTTCTTCTATTTTTTTGCAAATACAGTGACTGATCGATCGAATTTTCTTGCACTGAAGAAGCAGATTCTTGGTGTTTATGTTGATTATTTTCTCTTTTGGTTCTTTTTTTCACTTTCATTTTCCTCAGACCTGTGAAAAGAGATTATATCAGACAGTGGCTCATGTATAAACAGACATGTCCCAAAACCAAAGAAGTCCTCTCTCACTGTTTGATGACACCGAACAGTTTGATCGATGAGTTGGTTAGGAAATGTTGTCGGCCCAGCAAATATGATTGGTCAAAACCATCTGATGAAATAGCCACTGGAATGTTCAATGATGACATAGACTAATTGCTTCAGCCGGGTTTACTCTCCCTACCCAGTTCATGATCAGACAGTCTGTGCAAATGAGATTTACCAATGTGTGGCTTCAAAACGGGTGGCAGACGAGAGTAAACAGGGGACATTTACGAAGCTTGCTAAGCAAGGATCAGATCGTGCAGTGACCAAACGCAGAAGCTGTTTTATAACTTGAGAGGGACTGAGTTTTGCTACTTTTAAGTTCATTTTGTTGTTGTTTCTGATTCGTATCTCTCGGCTACTGCTACGATCAAAGATACATAATATTGAAAGCTTTAAAGGATTACAAAACAGGTGCTGTGTAATTTAGGGATATAAACTGTAGACTAAACATTGACATTTAACGATAAGTGGAGATGATTCATGTCGCTCTATTTAGATTGTCTACAATTAAGATTTGAGAAGACGAGTTTAACTTCAAATGTGAACAGAAGGCAAAAAAAGTAAACCTTCTTTATGTGCAAAGCGTATCTCAACTCTCAAGTATCAGAAGCGTATCATCATCATTTATCAAGATCTGTAACTTACCTTTCCAACTAAAAACAATAAGATCTTTATTAACCTTTAGCTTCTACTCATGGCAGATTCTTCATCTTTGTTGTTTCAGTCTTGCCAGTGGAGACACCATGTGTTTCAAAGGGAAATCCACACGTTCATAGACAATGATATCAAGAGAAGCCAAATGATTGGTCCTGAGCTTGTACAAACTATCAGAGAATCTAGGTTTGCGGTTGTAGTGTTGTCGAAGAGATATGCATCTTCAAGTTGGTGTTTGAATGATTTGGTGGAGGTTAAGGAATCTTGCAAGAAGATCTGCGGAGAATTTGGAACAGCATTTGAGGAAGCATGTCAAGGCAAACCAGAGGATGTGAAGCAGAGATGGAGAGAAAGCTTTGGTATATGTGGTTAATATAGCCGGAGAGAGTCTTCTCAAAACTGGTTAGTTGTTCTGATTCCATTGTTTGTTGTTACGTCTTGGCTTTCTAAATGGCTAAATAGAGAATATTAGTGTTGCTCACAAAACACATTATCAATGAAAAAACAGCTTTGCACTTTGTTAAATATTGGTTTGTGTTCAAACTCCTCTAGGCTGAAGTTCCAAGTGCTCTGTTGTGTGGCGACCAAACCAGCTGTTGAATCCGTGCAATGCTTCGGCAGAAAGAAGACAGCAGTTGCCGTGACCCACTGCAAACGTGGGTGTGGTCTGATCAAAACTCAACGGCTGCCCAATCGAGCGTTTCCAGCCTGAGATTCTCCGATTCAAGGGTGGTGGTCACACTACTCAGGTATATGCCATACGTCAGAGTATCTCCAAGGCGCTGGTTGTATGTTGATGAGCCTTCGAAGGAGGTTAAAGATATTCTTATTCCTTATGATAGGACTCTTCTTGTGGCGGATCCGAGGAGGTGCGAGCCAAAGAAGTTTGGTGGTCGTGGTGCTCCTTCTCGTTTCCAGAAGAGTTACCGTTAATCTTGGTTTGTTTTGTTTTCAGTTTTATGCTTTGTTTTGGTAATGGATATGCTCGAAGAACACATGTTTTGCTATGTTTGCTGTCGGAAAGCTTTAGTATTTTTTTCTCTGTTGTTTCTTGTCCTGAGATGTATGGCATTGGCATAGTTGGATCAAAGGTTAAGTTTTATGAGAATGTCGTGACTAGTTGTCTAGTATAGATAGCTAAGATATAATTGATCAAACATCTGGAAACAGGTGATTTTGTCATTTTAAGTTTCTTAATTTGTAGCTTTTAGTGTAGGCTTTGCTATCGAGTAGAGTAGCTTGTGAGCTCAGACTCTATGATGTAGTTTACATGATTACAAGGCTTTTGTTGATGTTGGTTTACATCTATTCTCAGAATGCTCATATATCTATCTATTTATTTATAAATGTTGATTATTGCTGTTCCTATCCGAGGGAAAAGCTAAAGAAACGTACGAGAATAAGAAAAATGTTAGGAGCAATTCGTAATAAATGGGAAGTTGAAGGATTACAAATTTATTAAAGTCATCATCGTTGAATCTTCCATGAGTCTTCCTCTCCACTCGTCTTTGGTTGGACTCTTTTAATGTGGTTCTGTGTCATCGTTGAAACTTTTTCTCCACTTGTGTCTTCTTTTTCTTCTATCTACTCTGTCTTTGGATTCTTTTTGTGTGGTTATGTGTCATTGTTGTTATTTCTCTCTTTGCTGAAATAATTGTGATCCTGTTCCTCAGTTCATTGCGTGCTCTCTACTCATGGCTTCTTCTTCATCTCTGTCTTGCAACTCCAAGTATGACGTCTTCCTTAGCTTCCGTGGAGAAGACGTGCGCAAAGGCTTTCTTAGTCACGTTCGGAAAGAGCTCCAAAGAAAGGGGATCATAGCTTTCGTTGATGACAAGATCGAGCGAGGCGAATCTGTAGGTCCAGTGCTTGTTGGAGCCATCAGACAGTCAAGGGTAGCCGTTGTCTTGCTCTCCCGTAACTACGCTTCTTCAAGCTGGTGTTTGGATGAGTTAGTTGAAATCATGAAGTGCAGGGAAGGGGGTCAACAAACAGTGATGGCCATTTTCTACGAAGTGGATCCATCTCATGTTAGGAAGCAGACCGGAGATTTCGGAAAAGCCTTTGAGAAAACCTGTGAGGGAGTCGCAGAAGAGGTGAAGGAGGAATGGAGGCAAGCTTTGAAGGATGTCGCGGGAATAGCTGGTTACCACTCTAGCAACAGGTTAGTTCACTTTTACTTCCATCTGTGTATTCTGTGTATCTACTTTTCATGATGTCTGTTTTAATGGAATAGCCTCTGTTTTTGTTAGTGACAATGAAGCTGATTTGATTGACAAAGTAGCCTCAGATGTTACGGCTGTGTTGTGTTTCTCACCCTCAAAAGACTTTGATGACTTTGTTGGCATACGAGCTCGTATCACGGAGATAAAATCGAAGTTGATCCTACAATCAGAACAAGTTCAGATGATTGTGCTTGTGGGTCCTGCCGGGATTGGTAAGACGACCACTGCAACAGTTTTATACAACCAACTCTCTCCAAATTTTCAGTTCAGCACGTTTTTGGAGAATATCAGAGGAAATTATGAAAAACCTTGTGGTAACGACTACCAGTTGAAATTGAGTTTGCAGAAAAAATTGTTGGCTGAAATATTAAACCAAAAGGATATTGAGGTTCGACACTTAGGGGTGGCTCAACAAAGGCTGAGTGACAAAAAAGTGTTAGTTGTTCTTGATGAAGTGGATAGCTGGTGGCAACTCGAGGCAACGGCATACCAGCGCGGATGGGTTGGTCCCGGGAGTATTATTATCATTACAACCGAAGATAGAAAACTTCTCAAGACACTCAGATTGGGAATCAATCGTATCAATCATATCTACGAGATGAAATATCCTACTGAAGATGAGTCTCTTCAGATCTTCTGCCAATATGCTTTCGGTCAATATATTCCAGATAATTGTTTTGAAGGTCTTGCTTGGGAAGTTACTAGACTTGCTGGTGATCTTCCTCTAGGCTTGAAAGTCATGGGATCGTATCTACGGGGAATGTCCAGGGACGAGTGGATAGAGGCACTACCAAGGCTCAGGTCTAGCCTTGACAGAGAAATTGAATCAACTCTAAGATTTAGTTACGACGGGTTAAGTGATAAAGATCAAGCTCTTTTTCTGCATATTGCATGTTTCTTTTCTTGTTCCCTCTGGAACGTTGATAGTGTTAAGAGGTGTCTTGCAAACTGTGGTCTGGACGTCAACCATGGACTTCAAGTCTTAGCTGATAAATCTCTTATATATATAGTTTACAAGGGATGCGTAGAGATGCATAGTTTACTTCAAAAGATGGGTAGAGAAATTGTGAAGAAACAGTCTTTGGAGGAGCCTGGAAAGCGACAGTTCTTGATGGATACCGAGGAAATTTCTGAAGTACTTGAAAAAAATACTGTAAGTCTTTTTTACATATGCAGTATTTCTATTTCCTTGGGTTTTTAAGATGAGATTTATTAGTTCCTTTTGAATAATCTCTTCTAGGGTACTGGAAAAGTGCTAGGCATATATTTGACTTGGGGTCGGAGCCTCCAAATAAGTAAAGGGGCTTTCGATGGGATGAATAATCTCCGGTTTCTAAATGTCTACTATGGTCCCTTGTGCATGCCCGAGGGCCTCAACTGTTTTCCCGACAAACTCAGATTTATACGTTGGCCCTGCTGTCCATTGAGATTTTGGCCTTCCAAGTTCTCTTTCAAGTTTCTTGTCGAACTACACATGTATGATAGCAAATTTGAGAAGCTTTGGGAGGGAATACAAGTAAATATATTCTGGATTTTCTTGTATTTCATGTAAAGCACGGTCAGTCATTTCTCTAATACTCTTCTTTTTTTTTTTGTATATATAGCCTCTCCCTTGCCTCAAGCTGATGGCTTTGAATACCTCTCGGTATCTGAAAGAGATTCCTGATCTCTCAAAAGCAACTAGTCTCGAGAGATTAGATCTCTGTCACTGCGAAAGTTTATTAGAGCTCACAAGCTCTATTGGCAGTGCAGCTGAGCTTGAGCTATATATGGGCCACACTGCAATAGAGGAATTGCCATCATCAATCAGCACTTGGTCTTGTCTTTATAAATTGAGTATTTCAGGGTGTAAAAACATCAAAGACTTCCCAAATGTTCCTGACAGTATTGTAGAGTTGAATTTGAGCAAGACAGGTATAGAGGAGGTTCCTCCATGGATTGAGAAGCTATTTCGTCTGCGTAAGCTAAGTATGTTTGGATGCGAGAAGCTGAAAACTATATCTCCGAACATTTCCAAGTTGGAGAATCTTGAGGTTCTTGCTCTGAGTAGAGTTTACCGCTGGGACGAGGATCCTGAGTATTACGATTTCATCAATTACAATGAAGCAATAATCGAGTGGGGGTCTGAAATGAAGCGACGTTGGAGTTTAGAAACAGACTTCGATTTTGACTACATTTTGCCGATATGTCTACCCGAAAAGGCCCTTACATCTCCAATATCATTACGTTTCGGCCATGAGGGTTTCGAGACTATTCCAAATTGCATCAGACGTCTGTCCGGACTAATTAATCTTGACATCACAGAATGCAGCGAGCTCGTAGCACTTCCACAGCTTCCAGGCTCCCTTCTATCTATAGATGCACACGGTTGTGAATCTTTGAAGAGTATAGACTCCTCCTCTTTTCAAAATCCGAACATTTGCCTAGACTTTGCTCGCTGCTTCAACCTGAATCAAGAAGCTCGAAAGCTCATCCAGACATCAGCTTGCAAATATGCGCTCTTACCGGGTGAAGAAGTGCCTGCACACTTCACTCACCAAGCTACTTCAGGCTGCCTAACGATCAATATGGCTCCAACACCTCTTCCTTCATCCTTCAGATTCAAAGCTTGCATCTTGCTGTCAAAAGGCAATACTGATCTCGCGGATCATAATGATGAGGATAAGAATTCGTTTACGGGTATATCTTGTCGCATCGGGGGTAAACAGAATGGCCACACTGTCCCATATGGATCAGACCAGCTCCATCGTATGCCAGTTCCATATCTATTGCAAGAGCATCTTTATATATTTGAAGATTCGTTCTCTCTAAACCAGGATTGTCCTGAAGCCGAAGAAGCCACTTTCAACGAGCTTTTTTTCAAGTTCAGAGTCCATGATGAAGGATGGAAGGTTAAAGGCTGCGGTGTACAACTTTTGGAGGAGGTCCCTCAATGTATTCTTGACGGAAAAGAAACTGAAGACGAAGAATGTAGGGGAATAAACATAGAGGCAAACAATGAAAATGCAGGTGATGAGGATAAAGAAAAGGAAGATGATGATGATAATAGTGGTGAAGGTGTTGATGTTGAGGAGGATATAGATGGTAACGACGCTGGATTTTCTGATGCAGGAATGGACATAAACATAGAAGCAAACAATGAAACTGAAGAAGAAGGAGAAGAATCTGGTCGTGATGTGGATTCAGAGACAATGATCAGGAAACGAAAGAGTTTAGGCATTGGCTCGTCTGAGAACTCGTTGATAACGATGATGAAGAGGATGAGAATTCATTGACGCGTGTGTCTTGTAGTTGGGGGTAAACAGAATAGCCTCAGTGTCTCATATGGATCAAACCAGCGCGATATGCCTTATCTATATGGATACGAAGAAGTATCAGGACGTGATGAGGATGCAGAGATGAGGAGCATGAAACGAATGAGGTTAAGCCTTGTGTAGGTATTGTAAAATTGTCATGTTGTTAAGCTTTGTGTAGGGATTATTTAGGATATGAAGTTGCATGATTTAGGTTCAGTAAAGGAAAGATTGATTGCCGGATCTTAAAGGTTTTGTTAGTTCTTGATGATGTGTTGATAATAAACTAGAACAACTTTGACTCATGCCTTGGTGAAACAATCTCAGGTTCTGGAATTATGATCATGGTGACCAAGGAAAATAAACAGCTTCTGAGAGCTCATGGGATCAAAGCCTGCATACAAAGCTCTCCTACGTGGCAGTCTTTGAAGCAGGGGATTCATTGTCTTTTTCAGCCATTGATTCTAACAATCAGGCTCTGATAGAATGTTATCCATCAGAGAGAACGGTCTAGCGATCATGTGCGGACTGAACACGGGTGACAGAAACAGAGCAAGGATCAAATCATGCAGTGACAAAAGCAGAAGCGGTTTTACACTGGCATGGCTCAAGAGTTGCAGTAATGGTGAAGAGCTACAAAAACGGGATGAATGTACCAAAATCAGATCCTATTGATACATAAAAAGTATTTTTTTGCTATCATCATATTCATATATGAATTTTGTTGCATGGATGTAGAATTGAAAACATGAATTTATTTATTGTTTCCATGTTGGAATACCTAAAACGAATTAGCTTGATACCATATTTTGTTGAAACGCAGTAGAAATTAAAAGACTATCACCTATTAAGATTGAATATCCTATCATTTTCATTCTTTGATCATTGATCCAATATTTCTCTCGTTTTTTTTTCTTTCAGTGGCCAAGTCTAGTTTCAAAAACAAAGGAGAACGCTATTCCACATGCAAAGATGTACTCTTCCTTATAATTCTTTTAAAAAGAACACACATACAATAGAAAATGTTGAGAACCGATGTGACGAAATAGAGAGAAAATTTTGTAGAGACTAAAGTAGAGATGTAACAAGAGCACTACGAAACCGATCGATAATCATTGATCAAGAAGAAAAGGACAACCTCGCTATTACTTTGTTCCCTCTTTTTCTATAAACCATGAGTGTGCTCTCCATCTTTTTCTGCCAAGCCACGTCTATATGACTATATCATATATATGTATATTGAGTGAAATTAAATTTATAAAAATACAAATTACATTATTCGATTCATGCATGATCCTTCTCTTCATTCTTCTTTTTCAGTTTAAGACGTGCATGGAACCAAACATGCTAAAAAGCCAGGCATTCTCTTCTGCAACACCAAATGTATAATATAAATTAATAATAAAAAAAGTAAATACACCATTAAAAGTATGAGGTAGCATCAAATTTAAAATATGATCATGAGCTTGATACCATTTTAGATCATCATATAAAAGTGAACAATTTAACAAAAGAAAATATTTGTTATAAAAAAATGTGTAAATACATCACTAAATACCATTTATGACATGTTTTCTTTTCAAAAAAAAATTACGTATTAGAGATGGGGATCTTAAAGTCTTACCCTTCTTGAAGAATATAAAAGCTCAGGAGGAATCTTGTAGAGATCCTCATCAACGGGCTTAGGTGGCCTCGAAGCTGAGGCAACGTTGTTTTGGTGCTGCTTCACTCCAGTGACGTCAACATAATACTTGTCTGTCTGTGCACTGACGTCGCGCACGCGCCTTTGTGGGCGCCTCCTTTCATTCGTCCCCGCCGTCTACGGCAAGTCATTACACAACAAACCGCGTTTTACTTTAGATGGTTACATTTATCGAGTTAATTAATAATATAAATAAACATTTATTAATTTGATGAACCTGTCTTGAAGGATGGAGGTGACGTTGACGGGGATGGTGAAAACCATGCTTTAAGGCTTCTGCAGAAGAAGAAGAAGAAGAAGAAGAAGTGGTTGTGTAAGAAGAAATGGAGTGATGGTGGTGACGAAGCAGACCAGCTTGCCTTGGATTCTCAAAGTATTGTGTTATTGGCATCTCATTTGCTTCCTCCCATTCTCCAAACCTCGGAATCTGTCCACTTTTCTTTTTGCAGTTATTATCATATCTCCCCTGTCCCATTCATATCAACCAATTTATTATTTATTAGTACATGAATATACTAATCAAGAACCCTGAAAGAATGCTCAAGAGTACTCAATAACCCTTAGATAATCAGATATTCAGAAATCGAAATCAAGAAGTCGCAACAATCAAGACACAAGAGAGCCCATAAGAATCATGGACTGATGAATTAAAAACATGAAGGGCCAAACACATGAATAGTTTTGGCACTTAGCGTATATCTTATGAATGCGAATTCTATAAGTTAGAGAGAGAGAGAGAGATTAGGTTTATGTGAAGTGAGGATACAGTATTAGGCAGGTTTTGACTATCTTGATTCTTGACAAAGATATCAATTTTTTTTTTTTTTTTTTTGATCAAACAAGCATTGCATTAGCTAGAAGGGTTCTACCCACTACGAATGGGGTTTCTTACAAACTGATCGAGAGCTGATTTTGCCACAGAATCAGCCTCTGAATTAAAGTTTCGAGAAATGAAAGCAAAGGAAATGACATCAAAATAGGACATAAAGTGGTAGATATCAAACATGATACCGAACAATTCCGGTTGACACCCTCTCGTCTTCAACAGATTGATCAGAGATAAGGAATCGGATAGAACCGCCAAGGATCGGACGTTTGAATAAAACGCAAGAGCAACCGCTCGGTGAACAGCAATGGCTTCGGCCATGAGAGCTGATGATACGTGACTAAGGGAATCAGATATGGTGGGGTGAGTAAACGCTACATCACCGCTGAAGATTACTCCAATACCGCACTTCCCTGAGCTACTGTCCCAAGCCGCATCCACTTTGCATATTAGTACTCCGGTCTGCACAGGCGGTGGAGGACAAGGGGAGCGTTGATGTGGGCGAAGTGAGCATGGGGTGTTAGATGATGACACTCTGGTACAATTTTGCGCTTCACTCCACTCCTTGGCGTCTTTAATGCTCTTAAGTGCAATTTCTTGAGCTGTAAAGACCCTGTTCTCAAAGACAAGTTTATTTCGAGCTTTCCACAAGTTCCACATAACCCAAGGCCACAAAGGAGAAGTTAATCCTGTCGGAGGCAATGGGAGAAAATTACTGCCCTGTTTTATCAATTCCGAGACTGAAGGAAGTAGGCTAGAAGGTGTATGCCGTGTCGGAATGAGTCGCCACACTTCCTCTGCTATGGGGCACGTAAGAAAAACGTGAAGGTCATCTTCATGTACTCCACATGTTTTACAGTTGAAGCTTGGAACTCCTCTCTTCTCAAGGTTGGAGCTAACTGGGATGGCTTTCCTCACCACCCGCCATAGGAAGTCTTTGAGTTTCGGCATCGTTTTGACATTCCAAATGTGTGATAACCAGTTGACCGGCTGATTCCCTAAATGTAGGGGTTTTTCTCTCAGTATTCCCACCCCATAGCCTGTCTTTGTAGAGTAGATGCCTGATTTTTCCGGTAACCATAACAGAGTATCATCCACTGGTATTGAGCTAGTTTTTATTTGCAAAATAGTGTCCACATACTGAGGTAAAAGAGCTCTGATCTTGTCCAGTTCCCATTTGTTTGTTAACGGGCAGAGTAGGTCGCTAACCATTAGAGATTGATTTTCTAATGTGACTGGACCAATCGGTTGAGAAGGGGTTTTGAAGGAAAGCCAGGGCGAATTCCAAATACTAATCTTTTCGCCATTTCCCACTGCCCAACTGAGACCATGTCTGAGAATACTCCGTCCTGCCAAAACACTCCTCCAGCCATGGGAGGCTGATGCTGGGATAGGAACTTCCATAAATGAGGAGGTATGTGCATATTTTCCTAATAGCACCCGTCCAAGCAAGGAGTGGGGTTCTTTTAGAAGTCTCCATCCAATTTTTGCAAGCAGCGCGTCATTGAACATTTCTATGTCTCGGAAACCAAGTCCCCCTGCGTATTTCGGTAGAGTCATAGTGTCCCAAGAAACCCAACACATCTTCCTTTTCTCTGGACTTGAATCCCACCAGAAGCGGGTAAGCTGTGATTGTATTTGTTTGCACAGAGAAAGTGGGAGTTTAAAACAGGACATTGCGTGGCATGGCATGGCGGCTAGTACCGATTTGAGCATGATCTGCTTCCCTGCTCCGGAGAGGAACTTAGCAGTCCAACTATGTGACTTCTGACGAATCCTATCCAAGATCGAAGCAAAAATGTCTCGCTTCCTTCGGCCAAACTGCTCGGGAAGGCCGAGATATTTACCCACACCTCCTTCAGAGTATATCTCCAATGTTTCCTTGACCCTGTCTCGAATGGAATCAGATGTTTGTGTCGAGAATGTGATAGCTGATTTCTGTGGGTTGATCCGTTGACCCGAGACCGTTTCGTAGAGAGATAAGATCTTCTTCAGGGCTTCGACACAAGCTGGTTTTGATTTGCAAAAGAACATAGTATCGTCGGCAAAAAGGAGGTGGTTGATCGGTGGACTGTTACGGGAGACCCTTACTCCCGGTAGTGATCCATCAGCTTGTCCTTTGGCACACAGTGCTGATAAAATTTCCGTGCATAGTATGAAGATATGAGGGGATAGTGGATCGCCTTGGCGTAGGCCTCGAGTCGGCTTCACTAGTCCCTGTGGAGAGCCATTGATCAGGAAAGAATATGAAACTGATTCAATGCACAACATGACCCACCTAATCCAGATATCATCAAATCCGAGTAGCTTTAACACCTCTTTAACAAAGCTCCATTCTATCCTATCGTAGGCTTTGCTCATGTCTGTTTTCACAGCCATTGTGCATCTCTTTGTAGCCTCTGATGTCCGTAGGTAATGGAGAGTCTCGTGGGTAATGAGAACGTTGTCGGAAATTGATCTTCCCGACACAAACGCTGACTGGGTATCAGAGATAAGAGACGGTAAAAGCGGCTTGAGTCTTCGGGTAAGTAGCTTAGCTATGATCTTATAGTGAGTGTTACATAAGGCAATGGGCCTATAATCCGCAACCGAACGAGGTGCAGTGATCTTGGGAATGAGCCTAATGTGGGTTTCGTTTTGTTGTGGATGAAGAGAGCTTGAAGTGAAGAAATCCCGAACATCCCTTATCACATCCGCACCCACTATATGCCAATAAGACTGGTAGAAAGTGGCGGAGAAGCCATCGGGGCCTGGAGCTTTGTTACCGTTTATGGACATAACAGCTTCCCTTATTTCCGAATCACTCGGTATTGCAGTTAGCATTCTGTTCATATCTGGAGATACCTTTTTCCGGAGAAGGCCTTGAATCTGCGAAAATGAGTCGTTGCCATTGGTCATAAAGATCTGAGTGAAATAATTTGATATCACTCTAGTAATGTCCTGCTCCTCATATACTGCTCCACCTTGTGCATCCTCAAGCACTGGAATGGAATTTATTGCTCTCCTAGTCCTGGTGGCTGCATGAAAGAAACCAGTATTCCTGTCTCCTTGTTTGAGCCATTGGATTCTACTTCTTTGTTGCCAAAATTGCTCCTCAGCTAGGTAAGCAATGCGAAGTGAAGCCTTAATCTCGTCAATTAAGTTTTGGTCTGGAGTATCACACGAGAGGGCCGCCTCAAGTGTTTCTTGGTTTCGTTTTATGGAGAGATTGCTCTGCTCCTGTTGATCCTTTGACCACTCGATGATCCCTCTCCTAACATCATTTAGCTTCTGGATTACCGAGTCTAGAGGAGAGTGATGCCAAGTTTTATCTATGAGCTGTGTAACTTCAGGCTGCTCAGTAAGTGATCTGTTGAAACGGAAAACACCTCGCTTTCGTTTTCTATCTGCGTTGAAGTAGGTTAGTAGTGGTCTATGGTCTGATCCCTCAAATCGCAGGTATCGGCAACGTCCCAATGGGAACGATTCTGACCATGAGCAGTTTCCCATAGAGCGATCCAACCTAGATCTGATGAAATGTGTATGCATGTTCCCGCGCCAAGATAAATGCTCTCCCGTGTGTTTTAGATCCCACAATCCATTTTGTGCCACGAAGGATCTAAAGGCCGTGAAGGAGCCTTCAAAACGCACAGGCCCTCCCACTTTTTCCGCATTGTTTAAGATATCGTTGAAGTCCCCAGTAAGCAACCACGGAGAATCTCTGCCTTGCCCCACTGTAGTCAGTTTCTGCCAGTATGCGGTTCTATCTTCTGTTGCAGGGGCTCCATACACAAAAGAAACGAAGGTGGTGTCTCCCTTATGTACTACTCTTGTGTCCACCAGATTGGGAGATGATTCTAGTATGGTGATATCAGTGTCATCATTCCAGAATAATGAGAGACCACCACTAAGTCCTATGGGCGGTATAGAAAAGTAATGGATAAAGTGAAGACTTTGGAGTTTCAGCTTTATAAATTCATCCTCATTCTTTGTTTCCATTAGGAACATTACATTAGGAGCCATTTTCTTGTGGATCTCCTTGATACGCCGGATTGTAAGGACGTTCCCAAGTCCTTGACAATTCCAGCTTAATATGACTAAGGAAGAGGGTGGTGTTGGGGCCGAAAATCCACCCCACCTCTAGTACTGCCCGGTATAAACACCGTACTCGGAGCTCCATTATTCTTTCGCTGCTTGCTGGACCCTGCCTTATTACAAGGTATAGTGCTTTCTTTATCCTCTACTATCATTCTGCGAGTTGAGGTTGAGGAACGAGTAGTAGTTGATCTTCGGAGAGCAAGTGTTTGTAGAGGGCTTCTTGCGATACGTTTCCTGGTAGTAACTTTCCGTTTAGCCAGTGATTTACTTTGGGGTGCCAGTGGGATAGAGTGACAAAGATATCAATTATTTGCCCCAAAAAAAGAAGAGAGAAAACTTTTGGAATGTTAAAAACGACAGAAAGAACACAAGGATAGAGGATTAAAAAAAAATCACTTACATGAGCCATGACGATATCTTTCTGTTTCGTATCTTCTCTCCACACACTAACACACAAAATAAGAAAAGACTTATCTCCAGAATGTTTACTGTCTTTTTATAACAAGAATGGGTTATCTAGAGGCAAATTAAAGAAATTGTCCTTTTCTTATTAAATAGTCAACTATGAGAGAGAGAGGGAAATAAACAAAGTTCTACAGTTTGTAAGTAAGCTATTTTTTTCTTTTCGAATAAAAAAACTGCTACTGATTAGTGAAGAGTAGAGTCCCTTTTAAGTTTGTTTGACCGGAAAAAATCAATTGGTTAAAGTGTACGTTTCCAAACATATGATGTGTTTATAGTTTTGTTAGTTTCAGTTCATTCAAGTCTACAAGACTATGAAAAGGTTTTATATAATTTTTGAAAACTTGTACAAAATGATGTATTCATTAAGATAATAGATATATATTATATAGATTGTAGTACATAGTTTGTCTATATGTAACAATCTTTTAAACATTGTCTGATCGAAAGGCAAATACAACATTATGGTTACACATAAAACAGACAATATCTATCTTATACTCATTCTATTTTAAAATGTAATTAGTTCCACATAAAAGCACTAATATTAAGAAAGTTGTTCTTGATAGTATCATTTTTATATAAATTTAATCAATTATAAAAAATGAAATTGGGGTCTATATACCCACATAAGACACTAATTAGGTAAATGCCCCTTGCATCTTATAACTAGAATAATACCGAACATACCTCTAAGTGAGTAGGTGTGAGGTGCAAACAGTGATCTAAGATTTTTGTCAGAGATGCAATTTTTATCTGATTATTTAAACAATTAATTTCATCGATTGTGTGAAAATCCATACATGAAACGATACAACTATACATATTCTAAAGCAGAGTTGTGCATCCGGAGCGTCCACTACTCACTCCAACCTATTATTTTTTCTTTATCGGTGCGTTCCCTCTTTTTTTTCCAATAAGATTTGAGCGATATTCTGTTCGTCTTCATTAAGTAATATCATTGAAGTGAAGTTTTTAATGTTCATGAAGGTACATCACTTTGTTTTTCACTTTCTCATTGGTTTTATTTTGTTTTTTATGTTCCGATCCATTCTTTCCTATAACATAATTGTGTCAGATGAATGATTCACTGCTACCAGAGAGGATGTTTGCAGGTTTGAAGTTTTATGCATAGTCATGGGAGAATATAACTTCGTAGGATTTGATCATCATGATGCTATATGTGTTATAACAAAGGTTAACAACTGATGATGTTCTAGGTATGTCATCATGTCGATATTTTTTTCGAAATGAAAACTTGCTGGAAGTTAAAGTTTGAAATGATGATTTGTCTGTAGCTCATTCTATTTTGCCAAATAGTTGATCAGATGTCAGATGTCTTTTTATAGTCTCAAACCCGAAGAGGTTACTTCCTTCACCAGATTCTTTTTCACAACTTGAGAGATCTGAGGAAGAAGGTGAGACTCAGACAGAAGCAGCAGGAAAGTCAGACGAAAAACCCTTGCTTATTAACTACTAGCGTACATTAGATCAATTTTTCTGGTCGAGCGTAGTGCTTCAAGATCGCCCAATTCTCAGATTTTCAGATAACTTAACCAGAAGGCCGTTACCTATAAATGTATCTCGTTAACATGTAACTTAATTTCTAACTATATAATTTTTTTTCGTCTACATGTATATGTTTTAGTATAATGTTAGATGTTAAATGTGTTCTTCCCTGCTGGAACATACATTAGCGTATGTCTTTTTAATCTTATATATATATATATATATATATATATATATGTGTGTGTGTGTTAATAATTGAGGGTGATCGTTAAGTGTATGTATACACAGCCTAGGCATACGTTAATTTTCAGATTTTCATCATAATATTTAGAACATTACATAGATTTCGGTTACTGTATTTTATCAATATATCAACTAAAAATATATGTTAACTTTAGGGTTAGTAGCTAAGTTTATATTTACATGCTAAGACACATTAGATAATATGTTTGTTAACCACTAATTTATTTTTTATCGACCATTAGAGTAATGATTTCTTATAGAGAGTAGTGATTTAATTATTCGTTTTCCAAATTACAGTTAAATCACCATTAACATTATTAATAACCGTTACCATTGGACATATCCCGTTAATATGAAAGTTACTCGTTGTGTTATTAACGGTTAACCAGCTAGGGTGGCCATTAAGTTTATATTTACATGCCAAGACACATTAGATAACATATTTGTTAACCACTATCTTATTTTTATCAACCATTATATCAATGCTCTCTTATAGAGAATAGTTATAATTTAATTCTTCGTTGATTCTCAAATCACCATTAACATTATTAATAACTATTACCATTGGACATATCCCGCTAACATGAAAGTTAGTAGTTGTGTTATTAACCAATTATGTAGCAACGATTAGTGTAAATATTATGAAAATAGTGTTTTAAACATATACCCCATACATTTACATTTTTATGTGTAGACAAGGTTACACCTATACACTACAAGAATATCGAATATTCATAGCACACGAGTATAGCGTTTTTTTGTTTATGCTATGGTTTATAACACGCGGCTTTTTCTATAGCGTTTTGTTTTAATGAAACGCTATATTTAATTTAGGCGGAAAAAATAGATTCGATACGCGGTATATTTTTTAGCTAAGTGTTTTCGCGGTTAGTTATTAGTAGCAAAACCAAAATAAAAGTGTTATGAAAAACCAATACGCGGGATAAAGTTATTTTTGGGGTTTTCCCTCAAAAAATATTCTAAGGCAAAAATAAGAAAGATATTTTTCTATCGAAACCGAGCTTGTGCCTCTCTCTCTCGAATCCTCATTCCAACTCATTCCGACACTCTTTGATTCAATCGAAACCGAGCTTGATTCAACTCATTCCGACACTCTTTTATTCAATCGAAACCGAGCTTGATTCAACTCATTCAGTTCATTCAAGTCTACAAGACTATGAAGAAATAATGTAAACAAAGGTTTTACATAATTTTTAAAAACTTATGTAAAATGATGTATTCATTAAGATAATGTAAACAAAGGTTAAACAAAATGATGTATTCATTAAGATATTAGATATATATTATATAGATTATAGTACATAGTTTGCCTATGTGTAACAAACTTTTAAACATTGTCTGATCGAAAGGCGAATACAACATTATGGTTACACATAAAATAGTCAATATCTATCTTATACTCATTTTATTTCAAAATGTAATTAGTTCTACGTAAAAACACTAATATTAAAAAAATTGTTCTTTGAAAAGGTGGTATCATTTATATATAAATTTAATTGATTATAAAAATTTCTATGAAATAATTAATTGTACAATACTCAATAAATATAAAATAGCATTGAAATATGAAAATTATTTATATTTTAAAATAAAAGAATTTTTTTTAAACTACTTACATTATGAAACATAGGAATTGCATCATTATTATAGATTAAACAATACTCTTCACAATACTACAGACCGGAACTTTTCAATTTTTGGATTATAAGAGAAGAAAAAAAATTAAGGCTTTGAATGGTGACCAAAGAACAAAGGAGAACACTGAATTCCTTATCATTCCAAAAAAAAACACCATTAACAAGGAATAGTTTTTCCTTTTTGTTCTTCTTCATTCCTTTTTTTGTAGAGAAATATATAACAAAATCATTTTTTTTTAAATTTGATAAGAAACAAATATTCCTTTTTATTTCTGCAATTTTATTCCTATACGTTCATTTCTTATTCGTTCCTCGTGTTCCAAAAAAAGTCACCAGTCAGCACCTAAAAATGTGATTGTATATACCAAATAGCGATATAATTTAGGTGGAAACATATTTTACTCTTGTTTCAGCTGCTCTTGCACCCAGGCCCGGTTTAAATACATTATGGGCCTTGTGCAGACATATTTTTTTCCCAAAAGTTATAAGGATATTTTTATTAAATTTACAAATTAGGACCCTAATCTATGTGCTGTTTAACAAACTAGGACCATAATTCTTAAACAATAAATTTCAGAATATTGAAGGACCCTGTGCATGTGTTCCTTGAGCACCCCTCGAGAGCCGACACTGCTTGCACCAATCAGGTGAAAATTTTCTTTTATAATTTATTAATCTTTTACTCTGGTTACTGTTCAAATAAGAGTAAAAACAAGTGTGTTTTTTTTTCTTTTTTTTTGTAACATGTGTGTTTATTCCTCAACATTTCTAAAGTGGAAAAGGTTACGCTGGATGTGACACTTATTTCTTTTATTTACTCTCAAATTTTTTCAGCAATTCTTCCACTTTATTATTACCGATCACACTCTTGTGAAGAAGGTGGGACATGGTGGAAAAATGATATAGAAGAAAGAATACGCATTAGTCTACAGCTTTTAGTTAAGTTTCGTCAGTGACACTGACACATTAATTTTTACGTTACAGTCCATTTCAAACTCTTATGCTATATGAATACGTATCTAACTAGTAGTCTATTGTTATTATATTCTTAGTACTGTCGTAATGATTGACTATTATATCGTCGGCCCTCTATTCACATGGTATTCCTGAAACCTTTTTTTTATGATTACTACTGTTATTAGTACTACTATTATGAATGAATACGTAGCATTGATGATTCTTACCTACTAATGATCATCATATAGTATAGGTTTTCATTATGTTCAATCAATGAGCCTGCTCATTAATAAATGGAAACATTTAAGTATTTACATTTGATTGTGACTGATTATCTTTTTTTTTATCAAACACACAATATACGGAGTATCCTAAATATATACCTCGCCCTGTTTAATTTTAAAGATGTAAATTTGAAAACACTATTATTGGTCCAAACTGAAACCAGACGTTGAGTTGCAGCCCGGCCTCGTGGAGTGATATGCGGTCAGAAATAAACAAGTCTTGACTTTTCAATGTCGTTTCCAAATTGCTGTCTTCCCAATGTGAAAATTAGAAATCCACACCTATTTATTTTATTTGTCTAATTTCCTCGAAGAAAAGTAACCATAATCATTTGACCAAATCATAGCTATCAATTTTTGTTAATCAGTTCAGAGCTATTGTGGAGAATATAAAAGACTAGACGCATAGTAATTTTCAGTATTTATGATAGAGTAGGTATTATTGTCATGTACAGTATCTATAATGATCAATCATTGAGAAAAATGCTGTTAAACAAATGGGGATTCAGTGACAGCTCTCTATTGGAGAATATGAACCGCATGTTTTCAACTTTACAAGATAGCTCACAGGTGGTAGAAATTGTTGGAGTTTTTCCTTGGACGCTGTGGTATCTTTGAAAGAATAGAAACTCTTTGTTGTTTGAAGGGTTTCTCTATGATAGCATCCAGATTTGGAAGAAAGCAGAGGAGGAAGCTTCGCTCTGGTTTGTGGCTCAATCATTGGGATCAGAAGGAAAGGACGTATGGGTGGATTCAGAGCAGAAGAGAGAGGTTAAATGGAAGAAGCCACCAAGACGTTTTTTCAAATGCAATATAGGCATGTCTTGGTCGAAGAAAAATAAGTTGGCGGGAGCTGCGTGGGTGCTCCGTGATTCAAATGGGGTGGTGTGTTTGCATAGTCATCGTGCTTTTGGATTGGTAGGATCAAAAGATGAGGCTTTCTTTTTGGCTTTCCTATGGTCATTAGAAAGTATGATCAGTCATAGGATCTTCAAGGTTCACTTTGCGTTTGAAGGAAGTGTTTTGGTGAATGCAATAAACAGACCAAAAGCTTGGCCTTCCTTCAATTTTAAAGTGAAAGAGATTATGATGCTGCTAGAGAATTTTTTGGATTGGAAGGTAATGTTTGAACTTCCTGCAGCTAATAGGGGAGCGCAACTAATAGCTCAGAATGTTGTGAATCAGAATAGGTTTCAATCGTATGTTGCGCTGGGGCAACCAAGGTGGCTTTCGGTTTTGTTTGAGATGGAACCTGACTTTAGATAGTTTTTATGATCTGTTTTTTCCTATGTAACGGTTCTTCAACTTTTTGATATTAATGGAAATTTCAGATGGAAAAAAAAATCCTAATCTCTGAATATATTAGATTTTTCAAAAACTATTGAATGCGAGTAAATTCTATACTAGTTCTCCCTCTGTTTTTAATAGATGGTGTTTTGGAAAAAAAAATTGTTTCAAATTACACGTCGTCTTCGATTTTTAATGCAAAATTTACTAAATTTTATGCAATATGAAATATAACTTTTTATATTTTGTAGATTATTTTCTATTAATCAAAATGTGGTTATTTAAACAAATAATGATGTTTTTGTCTAGAAAATTACAAAATTAAATATTTTATTAAAATGTATTTCCAACCACTAAATGTCGTATAATAAAAATGGAAAGAGTAACATTTATGTTTTGCGTTCAACTAAAATGCACGCTTTTTACAATAAAACGGTCTAAACTATTAATGAATGTTTCATTTGTTAAGCCAACTACTACAAAAGAATTATACTATACTGAAAATACCATTTTTCATTCTCTTTTTACCTCCCCGAAAGAGACAACACGTTACAAATGCATGAAAGCACGAAGAGAAATAGACAACACCCTCAGGCATACAAACACCAAAAGGAAACACATGTGAAGCCAGCACAAAACAGACGAGTACTACAAATTATTTTAGTTACCAAATCCAAAACTGAATATGGCGTTACATTTGAAAAGAATAATTTTATTGCTGTTATATTTGCTTTAAGAAATATGGTGGTTTTTGTGTCAAAAACAATGAATATGTTTTTTTTTTGGTGCAAATGTTAAAAACAATGAATATGTTGTTGGCGTAAGTTTGACGATGACGGTGTGAATATGTTGTTGGCGTAAGTTTGACGAAGACGGTGACGGTGACGGTGACGGTGACGGTGACGGTGAGGAAACTTTTTTGGTAGTCTTTTCGCATCGCAGTCGAAGTTCACATTTTAAGAGAGTTTTTTTTTGGCTGCCATACTCCAACCAAACAAATACGTCACTTTTGTGCATTTATTGTTGGCTCATTATGGTTTTCGCTATACATTCATGAAATTACATAAGTGTTAAAAGCAACACGTTGTTTTAATAGGAAAATTCCTCAGAAATTTTAATTTACCATAAATTTAGTACTATTACTTTTTAAATTTACTCTTAAAAGATAATTAGTTTCATAAATATCTTAAATTTTGTGATAAAAGGACTAAATTAACTTTCTTAAATTATTTATAAATCTTTAAGAACAATTTATAAAATATAGAGAAGTTTATAAACTCAATCTCACCTCCTAAACAATAACCACTAACTCAAATATTAAAATATTTTTGATTAAGTATATTTTGAAAAAAAAATGTTATTTCAAGCAATTTCGCAAAAATATATATTATGTGGTTTTTATTTCTGTTTTGTAAGTTCAGTCACCTTTTTATGATCCATGTTTTAATATTTATAAAAAGTGAGTATAATAACATGTCAGTAATAACACCTAAAATATATTATATTTTTTAACACAAACTAATTCACTACAGTAGTATTTAGGAAATTTATAGGTAGGTATAAAAAGTGATTACTACCGAAAATACATGTATACCTACAGGGCCGTGCCTGACTTTTTTAAGGTTAGAAGCAAGGAAAAAAAATTTGGCCCCAAAACTAGTATTATGGTGTTTGAACACATGACCTTGACCAATGTATAAGCATACTAAACCATTGAACTATCAAAGATTCTTGTCAAATTGGCCCCTAAATTGTTTATAAATATATTGGCCCCAAGCACATGCTTGTGGTCAAGCACGGCCCTGTATTACCTATAAATTTCAAAAACGAATAGAAAGAGATTGATTTTTATAAAACAAAACAAAGGCAGTTCAGGTTCCAACGTAGGAACAACTGGCCTATATATTAAAATATGTGGGTTTATTATTGGGTCAAACTAAAGTCCAATATTCTGTAGCTTATGTATCTATATATGGTAGTTGGGCCGTTGTATAGATCGTTTAGGAGACCCACCATCACGACTTGTTGGTAAGAAATAAAAATCTATAGTCAAACCATATAGGATTAGCGACCTATTTCCACACTATAACTATCATATAGTAACAAATCCACACCAACTTTGGACCTCGTCCCGATTGCACACGATTCAACTATCTCAACCTATTTTCATGTATTCGTAAAGATCGAAACTCGTTTCTACACAAAGTTTGAAAGACTAACAAATACCGACAAATCTCGGTTTAAAGTATGTTTAGTATTTTTTTTAAACTAAACCAATGACAAACCCAATTAAACCTAGAATGACTCAATAACGCCCCGATTAGATATGTAAACCGGATTAACCCAATGACAAACCCAATTTCGGTTTAAATATTTGTGTCTCTCTCTACCGAAAAGAGGATCGACGACAAAGGGTGAAGAACGACATTGCTGCGCTCAGTCTCTCTCTCTCTCTCTCTCTCTCTCTCTCTCTCTCTCTCTCTCTCTCTCTCTCTCTCTCTCTCTCTCTCTCTCTCTCTCTCTCTCTCTCTCTCTCTCTCTCTCTCTCTCTCTCTCTCTCTCTCTCTCTCTCTCTCTCTCTCTCTCTCTCTCTCTCTCGTTGTTGATTATGTAGGTCTCTGTTTCCTCTTTTTTCCACAAATCGAACATGGATGATCCATGGACCGATGTTATTGTGGAGTGGAATGAAGTTCCTTAATTTGACCCGGGTACTACGGATTCTCTTGATGTTGACTTTGACAGTGAAGGATAGAAGAGAGCGTAATGACTCTATGATAGTTATGCAATCGTCTGGGGAGTCGGGTTTTGATCTTCCGGTTTGCAGGGAAATAGGTTGAAATAGTTGAATCGAGTGCAATCATGAAGAGGTCCAAAATTTGTGTGAATTTGTTACTATATGATAGTTATGGTGTGGAAATAGGTCGTTACCTAACCATATTTTGAATGAAACATTGAGACATGCTACATTTTTTCTTTCGGTTATATTGCTATCTACCTTTTCAAAAATTTGGTTCAATGGATGTAATTGGTCCTAGCATGTTGGACTGGGACGACAGTCTTCAGGTTGTCCTTTCAAACAACGACATCAACACTAGGTTAGTTCTCTCTCATACCATTGGAGCTATCTATGTCAGGTGTTTTGGGTGTGTTTTTGTGCTTGGATTATTTGGCTGTGTCAGGTTTAGGTAGGGTTATCAGAAGCTGTAGAAGGAGTTGTTTCAAGGTTTGAGAACACTTATTTCTCGGTATTGTGGTGCATTGTTCTCGACTTCGACTATCCCCGATTTTTCTGGTTCGGGCATGTCTGGTTGCTTAGTTGGTTGATAGGTTTTGGTCTGAATCTTTTATTGTTTCATTCTATTTATTAATTTAATTTTTGCATTTCACTTCTAATTTTTTTCTAATTTCTGACACAAATTTAAAAATTGGTATAATATTTAACATTTACCAAAAGAATATATATATGTACATATATCTGAAAATTTAAATCAGTGTAATGTGATTTTTTGAGTAAAATACCATTTCATTATTTTTATATTTTTAACATGTGTAAATTCACAACTGTTTCCAAAAAAACAAAATCGTTTAATCTCGGAAATAGTAATAAACAGCGATACAATGATGATTATTTATTTGATTAAGCATAAAAACAAAAATCTTACAATAGTGAATTGGTATTTCTTACTGAAACGTATATTTCAATTTTAGAAAGATGTTTTTATCAGTTTGACAAGAATTACTAATTTAAGGAACAATACCAAATCTTAGAAATAAATTAAACAGACTGATTTGTTTAATTTGTCATTGTGGTGTGTAGTTAGTTAATCCACGTGCAGACTGGCGTCCAATAATTGTCTCCCACTCGTGTCGTGTCCCTCGAAAGATAGGCAATTACTTGCACACAACAAATGGTGACTCATCATTATATCTATCCCATTTTTATCAAAAAAGTTATTCAATTAAAATAACACAACCTAGTTAAACAACTTACATTGTGTTTCTAAGTAAATATATTTGTAGAAAAATTTAATGATCTTTGTGACATTTTGGCATATTTAAGATATATGAAACTACAAAACATTAAAAAAGAATTTAATATATATAAACAAACTTAAATCTAGGTTTAATATTTAAAAATAACAATTAAGTTCTTAGGATTTATAAATTTTATTCTGGTTTGGGATATGATTTTGGACTATCAAGATGAAAGAGAAGTTAATGAATTAAAATGTAATCTTCATTAAGTTAATGATCAATGTATCTGATAAAAAAAATCTAATCATTTTTCCCTATTATCAGTTTAATCATCACCATTACTAACTTTTAACTCCCTAAGAAAAGAAGCAATTTTCAAGCTTCACGGTGAAGTTAAGTTTCATTTTTCAGTGAATTATTGGGGAATCATTTGAATTTTAACAAATAGAATAAAGCAAACCCAATAATATAAAACTTTCCATAAAAACGAGGACATATGGCACGTTTATTTTCAAAGGAGAATCGTATGGCTTACTTTCAAAAATTGAACTGATCATCAGTCTCCACTTTTTCAATAGTTTGATTATGGATCGCTCTATTGTTACATTCAGACTAAGGAGACGGATTTTTTTTTTTGTAATAATTACTTAGCTGAAACTGATATATAAGTTGAGTATTTGAACATTGTTCGATTACAACAAAATGAGTTTGAACCTAAGAAAAATAAAACCGATTTATCTGGAGAGGGGAAGTTCGGAGAACGCGCATGAACAAGTATCATGTTTTGAAATAATATTCAGGATGTGACGCTTACTTTGTAACATGCCAAAGTTGTGATTTATGGAAAGGTTTAACAAGATTGATTTGACTATCTATATCACCAAAGTTGACTTACCTTTTTTAGAATAAATTATAAAAGAACTCCAGAGTTAAGCGTGCTTGAACTGTAGTAGTAAAATGATGTGTGACCTATCGAGAAGTGATTCGCGATAGCGTGCGAATGAGGCCAAAGCATGAAAAAAGGTCGGATGGTGATTGCAAGGCTAGTAAACAATGATTTCAAGCCTTTAGAAAAATTAACGGACCGATCGCTGGAACGGGATGGGCCCACGGGCTGAGAGAGCAGGCGTGTGTGGTCCATTAGCTGTGGGCGGTCGGAGCGTTACAAGTGGTATCAGAGCTGGTTAGCCATCTCGGTTCTGACCCGAGAGGCGTCTTGAGACCTGTCGTGGGGCGCAACGCGAACATTGCATTCTTTGAGAGGGGATGAATTGTAACATCCTGAATTTTGATATATGGAAATGCTTAAAAGAATTGATTTGGCTATCTATGTCACCAAAGTTGACTTAGCTTTTCCGGAACACATCATGAAAGAACTCCAGAGTTAAGCATGCTTGAGCTGGAGTAGTGAAATGATGAGTGGTCTATCGGAAAGTGATTTGCGATAGCGTGCGAGTGAGGCCAAAGCATGGAAAAATGTCGGGTGGTGATTGCAGGGTCAGTAAACAATGATTTCGAACCTTTAGAAAAATTAACGGACCGATCGCTGGAACGGGATGGATCCATGGGCCGAGAGAGCGGACGTGGGTGGTCCATTAGCTGTGGGCGGTCGGAGGGTTACAAGTGGTATCAGAGCTGGTTAGCCATCTCGGTTCTGACCCGAGAGGCGTCTTGAGACCTGTCGTGGGGCGCAACGAGAACATTGCATTCTTTGAGAGGGGATGAATTGTAACATCCCGAATTTTGATATATGGAAATGCTTAAAAGAATTGATTTGGCTATCTATGTCACCAAAGTTGACTTAGCTTTTCCGGAACACATCATGAAAGAACTCCAGAGTTAAGCATGCTTGAGCTGGAGTAGTGAAATGATGAGTGGCCTATCGGAAAGTGATTTGCGATAGCGTGCGAGTGAGGCCAAAGCATAGAAAAATGTCGGGTGGTGATTGCAGGGTCAGTAAACAATGATTTCGAACCTTTAGAAAAATTAATGGACCGATCGCTGGAACGGGATGGATCCATGGGCCGAGAGAGCGGACGTGGGTGGTCCATTAGCTGTGCACGGTCGGCCGTTACATACTTATGGCCCATGCATTAGCTAATGGAAATTATTATCCTTTGTTTACCATATATCAGTGTATATGCACGAACCACACATGAATATGTATATCATTTGTTGTATACGTCTTTGCAGCAATACGTTTAGTGAGTATATGTGTGTGTGGCGTATTGAAAATACATGTATAGTTGTCTTGTAATGGGGGAGCAATTACCACTCAACCGGAGATTAAATAAGTCGTTTTCCACTTTAAATTGATTTCAAATTAATTAGTTTTGAGTCGTGAGACCTGAATTAACTAATCAATAGAAGGTGATCAAAATTGACAGTAAATATTTTACTACAAGTATTATATTCGAAATAGTATTTGTACACACATATCTAAAAATACTTAAAACATATTCATTCCGTTTCTAAATAAGTGTCATTTTGACATTTTTCACGAAAATTTAAAAATTTATACAACTGACTAGTATATTCCTATTTAATTTATAATTAATTAAATAAGAATGATTTAAATAAAAAATTATTGGTTATTCAAAAAGATAAAAAAAATAGATTTAAGGTACAAAATTATATTAAAATTATAGAATGATACTTATGTTGAAACAAAATAAAGAACATAAAATGACATTTATTATGCAACACAGAGAGTATTTATCAAGAATCACATAAGTAATTTTATGTTAAGTTTTCAGATTTCATAGTTAAATAAATAAATTAGAGAAAATAAGAATATTTCAATCTAAAATAAAAATAAATAATTTTGATAAGATTTTGTGTAATGGTAGTTATTATAAAGAAAAATCGGACGTGCTAAATGGCTAAAATAATAAATTATGAGAGGTTAACCCTTTCTAATTCTAGGTACGTTTAAAGATCTCCAAATTATAAATCTTAGGCTATTATTTGCAGGTATAAACGAATAGTTTAATACACTAACTATGTACAGTATAATCACTTTAAATTAATACTTTATAAATTAATATACACTAAAAATTTCTATAAAATAATATAATTATATAGTTCTAAATTGAGTTTTTTGTTCAATTAGTATATCGATAAATTAATATCTATATAAATTAATAAAAAAATATAGTTTTAGTGTAGTCCCAACATTATTAATTTATAGAGGTTTCAGGTGATATTACGATACAATGTATACAAGTAAGCATATACTTCCTAATTTTCTATTATTTTTTCTAAAAAAAAGTATATACTTCCCGAGAGCATGTTAAACCTAATCTTTTTTATCCACCACTAATAGACACAACGATGCGTTTGCAACACGTATTCTTATATATTAATTGAGAAACATTACAACATTATTTTGTATACACGTGTCACCATGAAAATGAAATTTAGAATTTTTAGAGAAATAGGTTGGTGCATCTTAACTTATATTATACTTTTTATTAAACTAACTATTAATTTGATAAATAGTATACAAATATTTTATAATAATTTTTGTACCTCAGATATTTTTTGTTTAATTTTATATTATTAAAAGATATTAAACAACCACATTAACAATATAATAAAAAAATGATATATGTTATATTTTGAATTTTTAAAACGACTATAAATTACTAAAAATGTTAAATGTCTCACACTAAAATTTTGTGATCAATGATTTAACTATTTTTTGTAATAACAAGATACAAATGATCATAAATCGTATGAATATGATGTCTCATTTACTAGAGATTCATATTATATATTAATATAGTTTAAAACTAAACAATATAACATAGAAAAATACTTAAATATGATATTTTCTAAATTTGTATTGAAAATTTATTGAAACCTTAATATTTAAATTTTGAAATCTGCATTCAAAAAATTCTACATTAGAAATTTTGTGTTTATCACGTAAGTATGAATTCTCGATAATAAATAGTTATGTTAAAATATATTATATATCTATGTCCATTTCATTTAAATTTAGTTATATACCATATAAAATAAATAAAATGATTGTTTTGATTTATTTACTAAAAAAATATCGTAAATAAACATATTGTTTTGATTTATGTGTTTAGTCTAATTTAATTATATACATAATACATAACTGAATACAAATAAATAATAATAGATAAAAATATTTTTATATATAACATTCATTCCGCGCAATTGCGCAGATATTAAGCTAGTAATATTTTATACTTGTATTTCAGTTGTAACTCACTATTTCAATATTTTATATGTCTATCGAACCAGCTCAATATTTTAAATTTGACGAAACTGAAGAGGCTTATGACCGATGTATATATGCATAAAAGCTAAAGCATACAAACTTAATTTGTTTTCCTATACTTTTCTTTTTTTTATTACAAGTAGTTAATTCTTTAATTTGAGATGATTAAAAGGTGAATAGTTGATTCATATTTATAAACATGAAAGCCCAATTCAAGCAAAAAGAAAAACATGGAAGCCCAATAGACACATATGACAAATCTATTACTTTTGTTTAATATGCTTTCAGATTTGCAGTGGTTATAATATTTTTTTTTTAATTACTAACTATTTATCCCGTCAACATGATTATAAAAGAAAAATTAATATATGTATGTATGAAATGTGTATGTATACATAGATGCGTATAAATATGGAGAGGTGAATCAATGGAACATGTATGACAGAATGGTCTAGTCTATATATGTAGCGACCCAAATTTTGTTTTGGTGGAGCCTATGTGGTTTTATTAAAATTAAATCCCAATTCTATCTTTTTATTTTGTCCCACATTAAAAGTTTAGAAAATCTACCTCATTTTCCATTTATATATAATAAACTCTACCCTTTCTCTTTATTCTCATCAAGTCAAAGTATTTCTTTGCGTGTGACGAGTTGTTGTTGAATTATTCGACGACCAGTCACTAGTGAATTTTTCCGGCGAGATTTCCGGGTGAGCTTCCGGCGAGATTTCTTGACGAGCTTCCGGCGAGATTTCTGGACGAGCTTCCGGTGGGTTTTTCTAGTAAGTGTGTTGCCTCCTTATTTTTAGTTATAGGAATATTTTAAGAAAGTTTCTAATTTAGGAAATAAGTTATATTAGGGAAGTTTCTATTTTAGGAAAGTTTCCATTTTAGGAAATTTATGTCCAGAGAAGTTGAGCTTAAGTCGTTGATTCTCGTGTTGCAGTTGACCTCAGTTGACCGCATCTTCCGTTGTTCATTTCAGCTTGTGGTAAGGTGAGGGCTATTCCGTTAAATCCTGAGCTAGTTTAGTACTATTATCATGGAAAGTCTAGTTTCGAAACATGATCCGTCTCTGTGAATTGAGTCTGTTTGAGAGTCTTGTTTGTTTATTATTATTATTGATTGTTAAACCGGAAATAGGATAATAGAGGATTCGACGGTTGAATGAATTGAGTGATGTTAAAACTGCTATATATATGTATATAAATATATAAGTCCGTTTGTGTGGATTGCGGATGCACAAAGACGTTTGTGTAAGCCGTCGACTAGCAGTGTGATTGCGGATGCACAGAGACGTTTGTGTAAGCCGCCGCCGAGCAGTGTGATTGCGGGTGCACAAAGACGTTTGTGTAAGCCGCCGACGAGCAGTGAGATTGCGGGGGTACAAAGACGTTTGTATCAGTCGCCAACGCGCAGATTGTGGGAGTGCAGAGATGGACTACTGTACGCCTGGAGATATACATATATCCTTATGAGGAAATGCGGGGTGCATAGAGTAGCATGTACTATCAGCGCATTGGATGTTTTATGTAGTGTATTAGACACTGTGTTTGTTTCATGCTAGAGCTAGGCCTACATAGTCGTAGTGCTATGTACTGAGTCAGTGGTTTGTGGTTTGCGGTTTAGCATCCCATACCTCACGGAATAACTCCCCTGTTACTCACCCCTCTTTCTTCCCCCTTTCAGGTCAGACTGACGAGCAGGAGTGATTGCTATCGGATTGGTGCTTTGGGAGTTCTATTTCTTTTATTTTAAGACTTGCGGTTTTATGATTTTATCGATATTTTGGGATTTATCTCTTTTATTACATTTATGGTTATTTATTGGATTTGACTTTCGAGTTTACATTTGAGGAGTAATAAAAGGAGATTTCAGAAATTTTATTTTTTTGAAATCGGGGTATCCCCTATATATTAATTGAGAAGCATTTGAAAAATTAGAACCTTAATTTTGTATTAATTTAAAAAACCCCAAATTCTAGGTGGCACTCTAAATGCCTTCTAAATTCCATTTCAAAGAATTATAGAGCATCTAATATAAAGTATAGTTTAATCTAATGGTGTCACATAATTATATAACACTAGAGAACATTATATTAACCTAAAATATATGAAGTGTGTATTCTTTCCTTAAATAAAAGCTACGGAATTACCTAATATGATTTACATATATACGAGAATTAATGATTATGAATAATAAAGATTTGATAACAATTTTTGCATCCTTCTTCATTTTTGTTTAAATTTATATTATTAAAAAAACTTAAACAATCACATTAACCATATAATAAAAAATTAGATTTTTTTCTTATATGTTATATTTGAATTTTTTAAAATGAATTTAAATTACAAAAATGAGGAAACCTTATATGTTATATATTTTTTTTAAACGACTTTAAAATACAAAAATGAGGACACCTTTTATGTTATATTTTTCTTATATGTTAGAATTTTCTTATATGTTATATTTTGAATTTTTTTAAAACGACTTTAAATTACAAAAATGTAAGTTTTCCTTAAGTATACGAGTAAAAACATTAAAATGACGTGTATCAATTTGATGGTTGATTTGAAAGCTTTCAAAACCATATGGAAAATAAAAGTCAAAATAATTCAACTGTGAAAACAATACTGTTCACTTTTTTCAAGAATGTGTTCGCTGGAAAAAATAAAGTTTTTATGTCATAATTTGTTTAATGTCCACTAGAGAACATTATATTAACCTAAAATATAAGAAGTGTGTATTCTTTCCTTAAATAAAAGCTACAGAATTACCTAATATGATTTACATATATATGACAATTAATGATTATGAATAATAAAGATTTGATAACAATTTTTGCATCTTTTTTCATTTTTGTTTAATTTATATTATTAAAAATATAAACAATCACATTAACTATATAATAAAAAATTAGATTTTTTCTTATATGTTTTATTTTGAATTTTTTAAACGACTTTAAAATACAAAAATGAGGACACCTTATATGTTAGATTTTTTATTATATGTTATATTTTGAATTTTTTAAAACAACTTTAAATTACAAAAATGTAAGTTTTCCTTAAGTATACGACTAAAAACATTAAAATGACATGTATCAGTTCGATGGTTGATTTGAAAGCTTTCAAAACTATATGTAAGTTAAAAGTCAAAATAATTCAACTGTGAAAACAATACTATTCACTTTTTCAAAATTGTGTTCGAGGAAAAAAATAAAGTTTTTATGTCATAAGTTGTTTAATGTCCACTAGAGAACATTATATTAACCTAAAATATAAGAAGTGTGTATTCGTTCCTTAAATAAAAGCTATGAAATTACCTAATATGATTTACATATATATGACAATTAATGATTATGAATAATAAAGATTTGATAACAATTTTTGCATCCTTCTTCATTTTGTTTAATTTTATATTATTAAAAAAAATAAACAATCACATTAACCATATAATAAAAAATTAGATTTTTTCTTATATGTTATATTTTAAATTTTTTAAAATGACTTTAAATTACAAAAATGAGGAAACCTTATATGTTATTTTTTTAAAACGACTTTAAAATACAAAAATGAGGACACCTTATATGTTAAATTTTTCTTATATGTTATATTTTTTCTTAGATTTTATATTTTGAATTTTTTAAAACGACTTTAAATTACAAAAATGTAAGTTTTCCTTAAGGATACGACTAAAAACATTAAAATGACATGTATCAATTCGATGGTTGATTTGAAAGTTTTCAAAACCATATGGAAGATAAAAGGTCAAAATAATTCAACTGTGAAAACAATACTGTTCATTTTTTTCAAGAATGTGTTCGATGGAAAAAATAAGGTTTTTATGTCATAATTTGTTTAATGTCCAATCCGATCAACCTATGATGTATTAATTATAGTTTTGTTCTATTATTTTTAATAAAAATTGATCCGTTCCATCGGAAAGAAATTATATAATAACAACAAAAAATATTTTATATATATAAATAAAATGATCACGTATATAAAAAAAACTATTGATAATATATACAAATAAACTCACTTTGCGTAAGGCGCAAGTCTTATCCTAGTTACAATATAATCCGCTAACAAGCCCCTCTAACGAAAAAAGTTGGCAAATTGACTTTAACATTCACAGATCAAATTTCCAAACCAGTTGCTACAGTAAGATAATCTTTAATAACTGTTAAATAATCATTTAAGAATATTATCCTTTTTTCTTCTTTCAAATGTCGCACCCATGGGACTAGTAAACATACTCTAATTAATTATCAAAATACAACTGTCAACATATTTAGATCTGATCCATTTTTGATTAAATTTACATGTTAACCTGTGATTATATATTTACATGTATCTTGCGTCCACATTCAAAATGAAGTTTTTAGTATCATGAAGATATTCGTGTTTAATTTGGCCTGAAAGTATATAAACAATACATACTATATACATTTCTTATATGACCTAAACATATATATTCAATATCTTAAAAAGTCCATTTGAATAATTTTGTTTACATGCAACCTCCAAAAACCAAAAAGTAAACTTTTAATCATGAATATTCTAATACTAATCATAAAACATATAAATTATTAACACTAAAAATGTTTACATATGGTGGTCATCGATAATTGAAACTCGAATATGAAGATTCAAACTCGGCTCACATTGAAATAAAAGCTGTTTAACAATACTGTAAACGAATGGTAACATATATATATATATACATATTGGTTTACAATAATTGATTTTGTTCATAAATATGTTTAATTAATGAGTGTAATTTTGATTCATAAAG
Source organism: Brassica napus (assembly GCF_020379485.1). NCBI lineage: Eukaryota > Viridiplantae > Streptophyta > Magnoliopsida > Brassicales > Brassicaceae > Brassica > Brassica napus. The sequence goes on along the minus strand of NC_063445.1, from coordinate 3,273,299 downwards.
GTCTAGTTATATGTTTTAGATATAGCCAAATAAAATATACAGATGATCCTACAAAACAATTATGAAAGCCAATACACAAATAATTTTTAATTAATAGTGTATATTTTCTATGACAATGTTTTGTAAAGACAAATCTCGTATCAAACATGGAAAATAACATATGAAAGACATTAAAAGGTCTGGCTGGTGACCATTCGAGAAACAAGAAGAACGCATAAAAAATGAACGTACGAAAATAAAATAGCAGGAATAAAAAGGAATGATTGTTCTTTATCAAATTTAACGAAGAACAATTTTGTTTTTTAATTCTCTACAAAAAAATGTAAAGAAATGAGAGATAATTATTATTTCTTGTGAATGGTGATTTGTTTTATGAACGTTAAAGAATACATTATTTATTACTGTTTCCTAGTCACCTTTCATACCCCAAATATTTCTACAATACTTCAACAGGGCTTTCTATATTTTACATATATTAATAAATTAGATTCCTACCAGCAATAACAATAACATGGATCCTAACTTCTTTTAGCTGCATCATACATTTGTTGTCTGTCTCAGACTATGAAACAAACAATTTTGGTCTGTATTTTATTTGAACTATCGGATTATATTTATAAAAAGGTCGTCAAGTTGATCCGCAAGTCCAAATATAAACAATTTTTAAAAAAAACTTGTGAGCTTAGCTTCTAATTATCCGATGCCGGAGAACTAGTGGTGGTGGCCATGACTTTGAGCAATGTTGAATGACATCATACTCAGATCTCATCATCATTTCATTATTATGTTACATACTTGATACTTACATGTACTACATCATTACACCAACTTCACATACAAGGATCATACATATTCACGAAATATTTACAATGTATATATATATTCACAGTTTACACATAATTAACAGTGAAAATAATACGTAACGCATGTGTTTTTTTTTGGGTCAACCACTTACACATGTGTATAGTAGCGAATTTTCTTTTTAAAAACCTTATATAGTAGCATTGTTTCAATATACAAGAATTATAAAACCAGTAACTCGATCAATACTTGAATTCTGCCGAAACTATCATTTCCATAAATTAAAATATAAATCTTAATACCGAGTCGATTATCTACTTTTACGTTCTCCACCAATGCGCATGACTTTCTAAATCGAGCAGAGCAGCGATCAATATATACATAAAATTTCATATTTTTAGCATATTATATAATTTTTTTAAAAATAAGCACAAAGAAAATACTATGATAAACTGTAACTTTTACCAGAAAATAAAGAAAGAAAATACACGATTTCTCAAATTCTATCAGGGCCAAAAAAAAAAACAATCAGGGCCACACACCCAACGGCTTGAGAGACATCCATGTGTCTTATTAAAATCCGTGGAAAGAGAGAGTGATGACGTCAAAGTTGACGCCAAAGATCCCTCAGCCAATGAGGTGGCTCCTTCGCTTTGCAGTCTCGTCTTCGGGAGCAAAAGTCAACCTTCTTAAGCTACACCCACCTACATTTTATAATCGTTCTTCCACAGGGTCCACACGTATAAACAAATCAAAATGGAACAAACGTTACCAGAAATCAAAATTACTACTAGAAATACTGCTTTATTTTATTTATTTTAATCCGTGATTTCATTCCATATCTTTTGGTCCTTATAATCGTTATATTATTTTAAAACATATTAATCTGAATTGTTATTCTTATCCTGTTTCCTTAAAATATACGATAACAAACGCGTTTAAGTGAGATAATTACGGGAAAAGAAAATTAAGACAAAATCAATTTAAAGATAAAGACAAATAAAGATACAGACTGATACAAATATATACATACTGTCAAAATTCGTCTGGACTTCACTTGCATTTGCGACAAGTCAGTACGTTGTATAATTAACCAACTTATAATGGCAGTTAATCTAGTGATTAGAAACTTATGTCTTTATTAAAATAAAATAGATAAACGATTTTTTTTGCTATATGTTTAAAAAAAACGATTTTTTTTGCTATATAACCACAATAAGCTGCACAGTTTACATCCTTAGGCAAAGACTAGTAATTTTGTTTTTTTTAGAGAGTGGTTTACCTAATACTAATAATTATGATGTTGTTTATATATATGTGATCACACATGCACATATGTACAGTATATTCTACATTCAATCAATAAATGTCAATGTTAATAAATACTGTACATGGTTAAGTTCGTCGGTCAATAAAATGAACAGATCAACGAAATAAATTAAGACTAACTATGCTACTAATTATGAGCTAAGATGCAATAGATATGAATAAAATCGTAACTTTTTTTAAAATGCTGGTATCAAGTCGGTGGTTTGTTACAGCGTATTGACTAAAACGATTTTAAAAGTTAATCTGAGTCGGCAATGTGTAGATTATTACGAAATTCCTATTTAAATATAAATTCGTCGTCTTAATATTCTACAGAAGATGACAGTCTGGAAATGGAGGAATTTTAACTTTATAAATGCGCACAAAACAATTATACAGAAAATTCAGCTATTACTTTTTAAACGAAAACTTACTGTTCATTTTGTAACCCTAACCGAGCTCGTAGGTCATACATAATAAACGTGGTATACGTATATCAGTTTATATTAAGCTCAAGTTGGTATTTATAATCACATATACTTTATAGAAAAAAAGGTATTATCTTGAGTATATACACTAGCCTATGCTATATAATTGAGTTCAAACGTTTAATAAAAAAAAGACCATGCAGTATAGCGAGTAAAGACAATTTTACAGTTAATCTAGTTTGAGGTACGAATTTCTCGAAGATCACAAGAAAACGACCTAACAGATCTACTCATTATCATAAGCAAAAAGAAATGATTATTTATTTTCCTGTTTTACCAAACTTAAACAACACTTTGGTCTCTGCTCTTGGTTGATTTGTGTCTCTTTTAAGAGTAAGCTTCTTCTTGTCCTTTCCTGTTTGGATTTTAATCTCTTATGCTTTGTGTTGTATTGGATTGTTTGTGCAATTTTCTCTTCTTCCCTAGTCTAGGGCTTTGCTTCTGGATAATGCTTGTATTCTGCCAGCGCAGTTTCCGGGGATTTACCTTTGTTCGATCGTCCAGCTTTGTAATCGTTTATGTTCAATGTTAATGAAAACTCTAGATGCCACAAGTTGTGACGAAGCCATATTTACTGAGTCAGCTTTCGATGGCCCAAACTCATCCAAACAGAGTATGTATATACCAACGTATTTAAGTCATTAATCAAATCAAATGTATGCGCATTAAGTTTAATACACAGCTCGTAAATTAATTAATCAACTTACTATTTTCGTATTGACTGTATAATTGAATTGGCGGGAACAATTCTGGGTATATATATTACAAAAGAATCATACAAAATAAACACAACCTCGCAACTGTATTTTGATGATAATTTTTTTTTTTTTTGGTGTAAATGTTAAGATTCATACCAAAGCATTTCAAGTTTTTTACAGAATTGTTGCACAAGCAACTTATTTGAAGAAACAACAGAGAGGTTACATGAAAAGAAGACAGAGATTAAAGGAAATTACTCAAGAGACAGCTGCTAGCTGTAGGGATCGATGAACCAGAAGTATAACGGAAAGAGTGAGCACGCTTGAGTTCGCGTTGCCGGACAGCTCAGTAAGCGGTCACGAATGGCTCGGTCCATAGACGCAAACAGAACATCCTCGGAACTGCACACTCCTTTGAAGATTCTAGCGTTTCTTTCCCTCCACAGAGTGTAGACAAAAACCTGCAACAGAAGCTTGAAAACAGTCGCGACATCTGGTGAGTGATCATCATGTAGCCGATGACAAAAGGCCAGTGAGGAAGAGAAATCCGCCATCGAAGATACATTGTGTCTCCTGGAGAAGAGAGCCCAGATGCGAGCCGAATAAGCACATTGGAAGAAAAGATGATCATGTGTTTCATCCCCAGCAGGAAAAAATACACAGGTTCTAGGCATCGCCATGCCCCACGATGATAATCTGTCTCGGGTTGGTAGCCTAGCGAGAACTGCCATCCAAAGTACAAACGAGCATCGCGGTATATGCTGTTTAAACCAGACCAAACTACACCAAGGCACCACAGGAGCATGCTCTCTCACCATATTCCAAGTCACCTTTGGAGAAAATTTGGGAACAAAGTTGTCTGATGGACCACGCCATAAGAACTCATCAGCATCCATCGATGGAGAGGGAGGGTTCATAGTGGATAAAACAATGTGGAGCGTTTCCATTTCGTCTGATCTTGTTGGAGGAATAGACCAGTAACCTTGTGATGTCGCGTCTGCCACAGTCGACGCAGAAGGTATCCTAAGATCTCGAGTACCAGCATCTCCAAACATTACATGAAGAGGACCCAAGTCTGTCCAATAATCAAACCAAAACATAGCTTTGTTCCCATTCCTAACCCGACACCGCATGAAGTCATCAACCTTCGGTTTTAACTGCAGCATACTCCTAACAGAAGGAGAGAACCTTTGAGTATCCGGAATTAACCATATACTCCGATCATTGAAGATGTTGTGCTTAACCCATGCAACCCATAGTGACCCCGAGTTCGTGAAGAAATTCCATAACCTTTTTAGTCTGAACACCATCTCAAACTCTTCAAGTTTCCGAATACCCAGACCACCTTCCATTTTCGGTTTGCATATAGCCTCCCACGCAACTCTTGCACCCGCAGCAGTATTAGTCTTATTGTTCCATAAGAAAGCAGCACATAAAGAGTCCACTTTTGCATAGAAACTCTTCGGGAGAACAAAAACGAAGCTCCAAAAATTTACCATACCGTAGACAACTGAGGTTATAAGAGTGACCTTGCCCGCAAAGGAGAGATATTTCGCTGTATAAGAGTGCAGCTTTGAAGTGATCTGTTCAAGGAAAGGCTGGAGAGTGGCTAGGCTAATCTTTTTTGGATTTAAAGGTAAGCCAAGGTATCTGGTCGGAAAGGTGCCACGCTTGAAACCAGAGAGATCACAAATGACCGCAACTTGAATCTCATTAAAACCTCCAAAGAAGATTTCGGTCTTGTTCTCATTCATGTCAAACCCGCACCAGGACTTGAAGATGATCATTGTCTCCTTAATACATGTTATAGAATGCCTTGATCCATCAGAGAAAACCAGTAAATCATCTGCAAACAGCAAATGCGTGATCTTCGGAGTTACACATTGCGGATGTAGTCTGATGGAGCCAGCATCAGCTTTAAGCTCTAGCAGTCTTGAGAGAGCCTCCATGACCATGATAAACAAGTAAGAGGAGATCGAGTCGCCCTGGCGTAGACCTTTTCTTCCCGCAAAGAACCCCGCTAGTTCCCCGTTGATAACTACCGAGAACCGTGGTGAGGAAATACACTCTCTGATCCATGTAATAAACAGAGGTGGAAACCCTTGAGCCTCCAAAATCTTAAGGACAAAGTCCCAACATACGGTGTCAAAGGCCTTCCGAATATCCACTTTGAGAATGCAACTCTTCGAGCAATCCGACTTATTATAATTTCGGATCATATCCGACGCTAGAAGTACATTCTCACCGAGGCTTCGCCCCTTCAAGAAGGCTGCTTGATTCGAACTAACACACTGGAGGAGCACAGGTTTGAGTCTGTTTGCAATTATTTTGGAGATGATCTTGTACACAACGTTGCAAAAACTGATAGGTCTGAAGTCACCCAGTTTACTAGCGTCCTGCTTCTTCGGAATAAGAGTGATCGTAGTTGTGTTGAGATCCCTCAGCAGACGGTCGTTTCTAAAAAATTCTGATACAGCTGCGACAATGTCCTTACCAACAACATCCCAGGAAGCACAAATAAACTCCACAGAGTACCCATCGGGGCCAGGGATCTTATCTAGGGGCATGGCGAAGATAGTGGTCTTGATCTCGGTCTCTAGAACCTCTCTTTGCAGAGCAGTACATTGCATATCAGTGCAGCGAAAAGGTAACAGATTCTGAAGAGACTCAAGGGAAGCCGGAGATACTGTAGATCAGTCTTACCTATGATATCCTCAAAATAACTAGCAGAGTGGGCCTTAATATCCACCGTTGGGGATATCATGTGGTCATCTTCATCCCGCAAGAAATGGATATGGTTTCGAGCTACGCGTTGAGAGACAGTTTTGTGGTAGAAGGTTGTGTTCCTATCTCCCACAACATCCCCACCTCACTCGGGATCGTTGCTTATAGAACTTAGCTTCAGCAGTGAGCAAGAGATTCAATTTATTTCTTTTCTGAGGCTCCTGAGCCGCTGTGATCCTGTCTGGAGCCGTAAGAATAATCCTCTGCAACACGTCAACTCTAGCAGATTGCTCCTTTACACGCTGAGATATTCCACTAAAATACCTTTTATTCAAATTGCGCAAGACCTTCTTGAGAAGTTTCATGGAGCGCACAAGAACAAACTGAGCAGAGCCAGAAATGGCATCACAATTCCACGACTAAGCAACTGAGTTTTGATACTCAGGATGGTCAATAATGTGGTGAAAGAATTTAAATGGTTTTCTGACTCTCTGTCTCGCTGAAAGTAAGTGTTGAATGAGACACGGAGCGTGGTCTGACTGACTTAGGTCCAGAAACTCAGCGTAGGAATCCGAGAAAAATGTATCCTGATTTATAAACACATGATCGATCTTCTTTGAAACTGTATTTTGATGATAATTGATACGTATACATGACCTAATAAATGCTTTCTCCTGAGTCGGCATACATGATGACGTAATTATAGTTCTAAAAGAGTCCATTATATTCAATCATTGATTTTGATCTCTTTGGATTTAAAGCCATATATATATTCTATCGAGTTTGCAAAATGCAAATCTCAACTTCGTGGTTGGACGTTCCTCTTATAAATGATTTCTAGTCAGCAACTTGGCGACTTGGCAAGTCGATATTTTCACCAAATTTTACAAAAGGTTATGAAAACTAGAACAATATTCTTTGTATGTGACTCTGTGTACTATTCTTTAAAGGGTTTTGGTTTATTTCAAACGTATTAAAATTATATGTTTACATTAACTGAACAACACTATTTAAAAAAGAAAAAACTAATAACATGTACCTTAGTTTTTCGATCAATATATTTCACAAACTATAAGCATCAATTAAAAAATCCATCATCCGGTTTGTATTTCGCTTTTTGTTTTACCATTTACATAATATATTTTGATATACAAAACTCTGATATTATAATTTTAGTGTAAACATAATATTATGGATAAGATACATAATATAAATAATTACAAATATTATTCTAAAATAGTTAACGACTTCGTGCATTCTTGTTATGATTATGTAAATGAAAAATTTAACTTTCATATTAGAGCACATTGCTAATAATTAATTGATTAATTATATATAGTCTTTCTTCGGCTTCACTAGAAAGGCTTAAACAAACACCATAGAAAAGGCCACAGACTTTCGAAGTAGATGAAGCAGTGTTAAACAAGTCAATAATATTCAATTAACTATAAATACTTTTTATATATACACAGAAACAAAATAAACTTTAATCACACATATGACCGTTATTTATTATCTTAAAGTTGTGTATAAGAATCCGCATTAATTTCTCGACTTTTTTAAATGATAAATTAATACGGATTCTTATACACAACTTTAAGATAATAAATAACTCAATAATTAACTAAATGCAAAAGAGGAGATTGCTCAGGGCTATGATCTGTAGGATCTTATTAATCAAATTAAATAAAGACATTCTTCAATCAAGGTCCAAACATAAAAAAGGTACAACTTATAACCAGTTTTAGTGAATTTATTTTCCACACGTTTTTCTGTTTAATATCAATTAACTTCACAAGCGTTCTTTCCTACAGTTTGTTCTTTTTACAAAACCAGCTAATCCATATGCATAACAACAATAAACCTATAACAACAATAAACCTATAATTAAGAAAATAATTAATTATATATATGGAAAATCATATAAACTGTTTGAACAAAAACATTACTTGGTTTATTTTTAGCTAGATAAGTTAATTATAAAGACTGTTTTAAATCAAATCTAAGAACACAAGATATCATTTTAAGAAAAATGTCCAAGTTTGTCAAATGTATTATCAACGACTGATCTGGCCATCTGGGCAATAAATAATGACCAAGATTAATAACTATAAATTTTATAAAATGTCAATTAATAAACCTAATTGTTGTCTATGTGAAGCTTGTTCAGCAATTGAGGAAGTTGCTTGGAGCCTACGTGTCTTTCAAAATCACCAAAAAGAAGGAAAAAAATGAAGAAACAAACAATAATATTTTATTTTTATTTAATTGCAAATCTCCACTATTTCCTCTATATAAAGCCATTTTCCACTCTTTCAATACTTTTATTTTTCTACCTTTAACTGCCCAAAAGATTCCCCAGCTAGCTTTCTCAAATCATTTTTCTTTCTTCATCACCTTCTTGTGTCTCTCTTTCTCTCTAAATAAGCATCACATCTCTTTTTCTCTTTCAAGAAAATCTCTGAGTTCTTTCTCTTTTACTTTTGTTTCAATCTTTAAACTAAAAACACAAAAGAGACAGATAGATACACGCATATCTATATAGATACAGTACTGTTTTATAGTCATGGCGGTTGTTGTTGTTGAAGAAGGCGTGGTGTTGAATCATGGAGGTGAAGAGCTTGTGGATTTACCACCTGGATTCAGGTTTCATCCAACAGACGAGGAGATCATAACATTCTACCTCAAAGAAAAGGTTTTAGACAGCCGATTCACGGCTGTGGCCATGGGTGAAGCAGATCTCAACAAGTGTGAGCCCTGGGATTTGCCGAGTAAGTATAGCATTCAAGAAAAATTTCAATTACCAAACGTACACAAATTTCAATTCTTCTTTGACCATTTCAAGAGTGTTCACACATAAACACAAAAAGGCTAGCTTCTTGAATAAGTTTACCAATTCTTGAATCATATTTCAACATGAGGCTAGCTTGTTTTTATCCAATTTTCCAAAAATAATTCAGTCTTCTTTGACGTTTTAAATAAAATGAAAGATTTCTTGATTAAGATTCTGCTTCTTGATTTTTTTTGGTGTGTACAGAGAGAGCAAAGATGGGGGAGAAAGAGTTTTACTTCTTCTGTCAAAGGGACAGGAAGTACCCGACCGGGATGAGGACGAACCGTGCGACCGAGTCCGGGTATTGGAAAGCGACCGGGAAGGATAAGGAGATTTTCAAAGGCAAAGGTTGTCTCGTTGGGATGAAGAAAACACTTGTGTTTTATAGAGGAAGAGCTCCACGAGGTGAAAAGACTAATTGGGTCATGCATGAATATCGTCTTGATGGCAAATATTCTCATCACAATCTCCCCAAATCCGCAAGGGTAAGTATATATAAAACTAACAATCATATTCTCAAATTTTGTTTTTGAAAAATAGATTCCAAAATGATGAAAATTTAGTTTAATTATTAGTACTCAAAATCAAACCTAATATTTTTGTTTGCTTGTGATCTTGATTACAGGACGAGTGGGTCGTGTGTAGGGTTTTTCACAAGAACAATCCTTCCACTACAACCCAACAAATGACAAGAATGCCCATTGAAAATCTCACAAGAATGGATTCTCTAGAGAACATTGATCATCTCCTAGACTTCTCATCTCTTCCTCCTCTCATGGATCCGAGTTTCACGGGTCAACACGACCATCACAACTTCAAACCTATCAACCCTCCTACCTATAACATCTCGTCACCAATCCAACCCCATCACTTCAACTCTAATTACCAATCAATATTTAACCACCAGGGTTATGGTTCTGCTTCGGGTTCCGGTTCTACATACAACAACAATAAGGAAATGATAAAGATGGAGCCGTCGCTTGTTAGTGTATCTCAAGAAACCTGTCTGAGCTCAGATGTGAACGCGACCACGACCATTGAGGTATCTTCGGGTCCGGTAATGAAGCAAGAGATGAGTATGACGGGAATGGTGAATGGTAGCAAGTCATATGAAGATCTATGTGACCTGAGGGGGATCTTATGGGACTACTGATTTATTTTAGTTATGGTTATTTTATTATTTAAGTGTGATGAAAGAGTATATTTGTTGGTTTTAAGTCATGTAATTAATACATATAGGATTTACTAGGGGGATTAATCCTAGTTATTTTGCTTCAGTGATCTTTATTTAGTTGATTGTTTAATTAGTTTAATAGTGTGGGCGAAACGGGATTGTGATCATTTGGGATTTTACTGCAAAATTAAGTGGATATATCTCCCTGTACATTGTATCATACTTATAAGAAATCTTCATATATATAGTTTCTCATCGAGTTTTAATTGCTGAGATTTGCGATATACATTCTAGCATATTTGAGAAGAAAAAGAAAAGAAAAAAATTTGTAGATTGATGGAGCCTGAATAAACTCAGAGAGATGAGCAAAAGACAGCTCATAAACCATGTGAATGTTCCCCGAATCTGGGCAACATATTGGCCGTTCATATGCCCAATAATGTAGATTATACTGCTTATTTATAATCTCATTTAGTATATACTCCATCCGTTTCATATTAAGTGTCATTTTAGAGAATTTTTTTCGTTACAAAATAAGTGTCGTTTACGATTTTCAATGCAAAATTTATTAATTTTATACAAAATTTATTTTTCTATTGGTTGAATATGGTTAGGTGTATAGGTAATAGTGTTTTTTTATAAGAAATGTACAAAATTAATTGTTTTTTAATCCGTGTGCCGAAACTTAAATCGACACTTATATATATAAATAAACATTTCAACTATGAACAGTGATTAATTATGGGTTTCTTGTGAAAATATAATTCCAGATCCCTAAGTCTTATGTCTTAAGGAACTTCGTTATTACATCAATCACATTACGTTTTCTTACTAACTTCTTTTATAACTGAGTTTTTCGTACGTTTCATATCATTTAATTTGTTCACCACTTGTGAGTTGTGATTGCATCCGTTAGTACCATAAATACAGTTCTTTCTTTTTTTTAATATATAAATATATATATATATGGTATCTTAAGGAACTTTTTCTTGGGTCCTGAAGCACAAAGCTTGTCTTTACATGGAATAAGATATGGCTACAGATCTGTGTTTAAGATTTGGCAGCAGATCTGTTCTTTGGTTGAATGTACTATAATATTCTTAGAATTGAATTCTTTGATATAATATATACAAACGACAAAGACAGGTGTTTTAAAAGAAGCTGTGCCAATTTGGAAAGCACCAAAGAAACAACACATTAGTAAATTTTAGAAAACCTTGAACATGTAGCGACTGTAAATATAAAGATCATGCCATGCATACATACCTTTCATATTTCCGTGATTTATAGATTCTTCTCGTCTTTAGTATGTATTGTTTTTCTATACCCTTAATGCTCTTAAAAAGTTTCAACCCTACATACGTACGTAGAGATTACCCAAATGACTAAAAATATATAAAAACTCGATTAACCATGCATATATAAATGATGTCTTTGGTTCAATGTACTACTATGATTGTTTGGAAAAAGCGTGTGAGTCTCTTCCACCTCAAATTGAGGACATGAATCTCATTAATTACTTTTTTGAATTTGGTCTCAAACCTAAATCATAGCATAATTTTTTTTTGGTTGTATAAGCTTATAGTTTTTTTTTTTTTTCTATGAGCTTATAGTTGCTTACATCTAGACTATGTAATAAAGATACTTCCGCCACAATAGAGAATAATTTCTTTATTTTTTTTCTTTCACACAGAGAATAATTTCTTTATATATACCAGATCCTTCATTTCTCCACTTCCATTAATTTTTTTTTTCCTTTTATTTTTCCCAAAGGGATTAAGTGGGATATATATCTGCAATTTTGATTATTGGCAGATCACTGGTTCATATATATCCCACTTATGACATTCTTTTTGTATCATATTATGAGAAATGGATTTACAAATGAATGAATAGTAATTTTGGGAGAAAGGAAAAAGCATGAATGTATGCAATATCTCAATGCGCATGATATCAGGACTTTCCATTTAAAGCGAAGCTTTTAGATCGAAACTTGCAGCAAAGCTAACCGTTCTTTTTTTGTTTTCCCCTTTTTCGGTTTCTAGATGATTATTTCTCTATCGCTTCTTTTCTACTGTCTCTTTATTTTTTTCTTTCCTTTTCTTTCAATTTCTGAAATAATATTTGCATCAAACCATATATAACTACAATCATTGTCTTCCGGAAGATATATACATAGAATGAGATTTTTTGTTTATCCCTTTTTCGAATTTGCTTGATGATTGTGATTTAAAAATTTGTATTAGTTTTGTTTTCTGTCATCACCTAAATTCAAAACGATGGAATGAGATTTTTTTGTTTATCCCTTTTTCGAATTTGCTTGATGATTGTGTTTTAAAATTTTGTATTAGTTCTATTTTCTGTCATCACCTAAATTCAAAACGATGGAAACCAAGTGTGACTTTCTACAAAACATGAATATTTTCTTTAACCTAATATTCAACCTTTCACATATGAAACTGGATTTATGTACATACGATATTACTACAAAGAAAAATATTGGTGACTAACGTAAAAATTTCTGTATTTTCTTTTTTGATCAAACACGTAATTTCTTTATATCACGAATATATAACATATTAATTAAATCAACTAGTGATGCGACAACACTAATAATACATCCTACTCAATCAAAATAATATAACTAAAAAGCGTAATTTGTTGGACAAAGAGATTTGACGGTCACATGCAGTCATGCATTAGCCAATGGCTTTCTACCTCCACAGCTTCGCCTTCCTTGCACGATCCAAACCTCGTACCATTTAGAAATGTTATTTTCTTAACCGGTCCAAAGCGGTTATATTCGTAGATCCGATTTTCTACACACTTGTTGCAGTTTCTCACAAGGTTGTATTTTACAGCTGATTTGTTATATCACTAATTCGAATATAATTTCATATATTTGTACGATTTCGATGTTAAGAAAACAATCACTCCACACAACAACATAGGCCCACGGGTTCGGCTAGTTTGGTTTTGGGATAGTTTGGTCCCGTAAAATTTCGCCGAATTGAACCGAAAAAATATTCGGTGTAGTTCGGTTTGGTTCTCGGGTAATTCGGTTTCAAAAATTTTTACCGAAATTTTTGGTTTTGCGGTTAGTTCGGTTAAATTTTTGGTTTAAATTAAATAAATTTTAAATTTAAATTAAATAAATTTTAAAATTTTGAGTTTAAATTTTGGTTAGTTTAGTTATTTCGGTTAATTCGATTTGGATTTTGATTAGTTCGGTTCAACATATCAGGTAATATTGGTAATGTTTGAAAAATGATTACCGAACTGAAAATCAAATTTTATAGAAAACCGAACAAATCGACTACCAAACTGAAAATTAATTTTTTTTTTGTTACCGAATCAAACTAATCAAGCTAACCGAAAACCAAATTTTTCGGTTCGGTTAAAAATCTCAGCCCTACAACAACACATTTCATTTTCACTTTTGTTTTCAGGATTAGGATTAAATATTGTGGTTGTGGTATGATATAAGTGAGGTTTGTATGAGATAAATGCATATTGTGAGATAATTGCGGTTTGCGTAAAGTAAGTGGTTTAAAACTATCTAATCGAAAAAGAGTTTGAAAAAACTGAAAAAGCATATCGAATAATTTTTGTTGAACATATATATATTTATTATTATTTATTTAAATAATTATTGATATTTATGTATTTAAAGAATAAGAAAATAGTTGTTATTTGCGTCTAATGAAACATTTTTCTCTGTCTTTTCCTCTTTATATTTGTATGTTGTTTTGGTAAAAAACATGTCTTTTAGGAAGATTTGCCTATATTTTATTGATCTATTTATTTTTTAACATCAAATTTTTAAATTTTATTTGTACTATATATACTTTAATATGACACTGACATATCTTTAATACGTCAAAAAATTTGAACTTTAAGTATTTGATTACATAGTTAACTAGGGTCGGACGGGATATACTTTACTTGTGATCTATGTTATTATTTTTTATATAATTTGTGTTTTAGGTTCACATTTGCAAAATGTATAAGATATACTATTTTATTAATTTAAGTTATTGGTTAGTTAATTTGTAAATAATTTTTGTTTGACTTTTTGCTTCTATGATATTACTATGATTGGGTTATTATATCATTTTCAGTTGAATTTTTTTTATTAAATTATTTAAAAAAATCACATTTAGTTAATGTCAGTGATTTATTATATATTAACATCTAAATAATTTATTTGTTATATCTCAATTTTAGTGTTTGGCCCTTTTAAAGTAAGAAGCTTGAGTCCGTGAACTGATCTTTATATTTTGTCTTTTAAATGTTGTTTGAGTTAATATGACAATTCTTTTTGGTTTTCGTATGTGGCCCTGCAAAATTAATAGTGAGTTTTTAGTGGTGGTATGATAGGTAGACGATTTTGAACTTTTTTGGAATGTTTTTAGCACTGTAAGTATTAACTCGGAGGCATGAAATTTTTAACTTTATTTAGAAAACCACTTGAGTTCAAAATTAACATGCAATTTAAGTCTCAGCCCTAAGTTTCATATTCTTCCAGTGATTTATAAGAAATATTTAACAGCCCTACTTGGAAGCTCACATAAAGATTGCCGGAGACCGTTTGTTCTCTTATTCTTAAAGGGCAACAACCTGTTTAGGACCATATAAACTCATAAGTTTGGCGCTAATAGTTTTTTTTTTGTTTGGAACACAAAAAAATAGTTTACTTACTAAAGTTGTGTTTAAAAAAAAAAATATTTGTGTTTTATTGGAAGAGGTAAGAAAAAAGTAAGAGACGGAAACTATCTCACTTGCACGTGAAAGTCTGGTGCTATTTGAATTGAAACCCAAGTGGCATGTTTTTGTTATTTTCTCTTATTTTTAGGGTTTTAAGGATTTACTAAAAGTTAAATGAATACTGATGTTTTTTAAGATAAATTAATGGATCAAAATTAAGTTTTTTTTTTCACGAAGATTTTCAAAACATTTACAGACAGTATACAGTGTATAGATTAAATGAAAATGCATTATTTAATTTTTTCGTAATAAATACAGAACTTAATAGGAAACTATTGCTCGCTTCAGTAAAAAAAAACTATTGTTCAAAAGAAATAATGTTTATTAATAAAAGAAATTGCAAATTACAAAACTGGCATTTACTACTTTGTATTTGTATTTCTTTGAATCGGGCTTTGATTTAACATTACTAAATAACTCTATTCAATAAAGTTAACAAAAATATATGATCGGACAGTCGTAAAGAAGCTATTTACTCTATTTTTTTAATATATATTTTCGTCACCATCATCTTAAAAGAAATGCCTTGAGAAAAATCAAATGCGTCTTTATCTCTTCAGTTTTTTTATTTATTTGAGAGCTGATATTCAATTAAAACAAAGAAGTGTAAAATATTACATCCCCAGTGGGGCAGATTCGATTGAGACTTCAAATAAAAATCCTAGTATTATAATAGCCCAGAGTTTTATATCAATGAAACCAGTTGCCCATGTTAGTATCCCATTGGATAGAATCACAAAGAGGCCCATCAAAACCCAATCAAGTAGAGGAAAAGTCAATTCTGGAAAATACATGCAGACTTTGGTTTTGTCGAAGATTGACGAAGATCCGAGAGACGGAGTGCACGAAAGAAATCATCTGCTAAATTGGCAAACCAGGAAGCATCAGGAGGTAAAGTACCAAACTTGCATCAACTAAGAGGAGATATTAGGATTAGAATCCCGAAGACCTGAGATTTTATTGCTGATAGTAGAGTCTATGAATCGCAAGACACGAGAGAATTTAGAACAAAGTCTCGAAATATTTCTCGATTAGATCGGAGACTGGTTATCTGGTGGGAATAAATCACTGGAAAACTGACTCTAACTGATTATCAAGCAAATCTACAGCAACATTTGTTTCATAATCAAGTAGCTATCAACACAGAATAATCTGTTGCCGACAATCGAAAAAAGACTGTAGAAATCTACTGAATAATTTAGAAGGAAAAAGTGATGATCTTCACTGAATTGAACTCACTTATTTATAGGTGTAAATCCACAACAATTTTAGATAGGAGATGTATGGAATGAGATGTCTTGGATGAATGGGTCAGTGATATTAATGAAAACATTAATTGTATTTAATAAATCTAACAGAGAACAGTAACGCCGCAGTTTTTTTTCAGTGGGAGGAAGAAGAAACATGTCATAACCTAAGTCAAATAATGTTTTTCGTGCAGACCAACTTTAAAAATAATAGTTTTGCTGTATGACCCTTCCTAAATCAAACTTCTTTGTTTTTTAGCAAGCCCAAATTAAACTTATCCCATTAATTGAAACACAGTACTTTGGAGTTGACGGACACGTGTCGAGACCAGAACACTCGACTTAATGACGTGGCGCTAAGAGCATGTTCAATGGGGGAACCTCAAATTGGGTTCTTAGTAAATATTTAAGTAATAAACTTAAGTTAAGAACTTTTGTTAAGAAACAATGATTTTGAGTGCTCCAATGGTAGAACCCAATTAAGGGTTCTTAAAAAAAAGCATATACAGAGAGAGGACAGTAGAAGTTACTCAAACGAGACTATAATAGACTCTCGTCAAGGCGAAATATGTATACGTTATATTTGGTCAGAACAAAGCAGCACGTTCCATTCCAGGTCCTCGAGGCTTTGCACCAATCAGAAGAGCCCAGTCCACATCTTGAAACACTTCATATGGATATGTTCCTATATCAACTTCTCTCAACAAGGGGAACAAGGAATCCTCCAGCTCCATTGCAACACCTTCGAGGGCTTGGATTGATCTCTCTGATCCAAGAAGTTTCAAAGCAATGGGCTGGTTTGGTCCTAACACTGAACCTGAAGCAAGCTACACAAGGAAAACAATAAGATAAGATCAAATGATTGGTAAGTAAAGTAATCAAATCTAAAGGAAGGACTTACTTTGAAGAGAAGGTGGTTTGAAATCATGCCTGCAGCACCTGAGACTGCGATATTGATCATCTTCTTCCATGATTAAGTCTCCTCCTCTTGTAAACACACACGTTTGGTAACTCAAAATCAAAGAACAAAGAGTTTTAAAGGTTGAAACTTTACAACTGAAACAGAGAGAAAGTAAAGATTACAGCTTTGAGGTCATAGGTGAGGCAGAACACTCCATAACACTCTTTCTTCGTCTTCATCGACCCATTTTCTTGAACCGCGACAGGTGCTTGGCTACTTTTAACATAAATTCAAAACAAGCATATGATCAGATAAAGGTTGAAACTTTATTTGAAGAGTGTAAAGAGACTTACTTCTGAGAAAACAGAGCAAGAGATTTGGAGATGGAAGTTGTGTGGAGAGGTGGAGGAAGAAGAAGATGGCGAAACTGGTTTGAAAGATGCAACTTGGAGGAGAGGCGAAGCTGAGACGAAGAGCGGAGGAAAGGCGACGTCGTTTTGGGGGTTGAAAGCTCAGACATGGCCATTATCGCACAGACACAAACTGTGAAAGTAAGAAGTTTTACGGAACTATGGAGAGACAGAGAGAGAGAGAGCGCGCCAAGACAGAGAGGATTAGAGAATCCATAACGGCTCTTTCCTCCTACCTCCTTCGAGGAGAGATCCAGGTCCATCATCACACAATCAATAGACTAGATATGTTCAACGATTGTCGGTCAAACCTACGAGAGAGGTGACGACGCAGAGATCGCCGTGGAGACCACCGGCGGCGAAGCGGCCGAAACCCTCGGCGCGGCCGGTTAAAGCTCTGAGGTTGCAATCGACGTCGGCGTATGGTAGTGTGGTCATCGTCGACTTCGGGGAAGAGAGAACACATCCTTCGTCGGGTTGAAGTTTTCTTCACCGACCAAAATCACATCTCCAATGCCCTATCAACACGCGTCCACAAAGAAGCGTGTCTTGAAACGTTTAATTAAGACCCGACTCCTAAATTAATTACCATTTTTCATTTATTTTAATTACTTATTAGCCTAAGAGCCATACTTAAGAGCCCTGAATGAACATGTTCTAAGGTGTTTTCAGAGGAGGGAGACAAACATTTTTTTATATATATATAGATATTACAAAAAATATTGTCTATTTTAATCTAAATCATTAATAATTGAATTCAGTAAACTTTAATATTGGGCCATCAGTGTCGAACTCGTTCTGATTCTATTACAATACCCATCCCACAACGAACCAATCAATTCATCGATCGCTTACACATCATCATCGTTTTCTTCCTGTGAAAGTGAAAACCCTTTTCTTTCTATCATTCACTAATTAATTCAGAGCAAGAAACCCAGACACTGTCAGCGAAACCTTCCGAGCTAAAAAAAAAAATTATCGGAGTCTCTTCTCTGGTTGGAGCGAGTCGCAAATTACAAGGAGAGATAGATCGGGTGCTGAAGAAGGTAGCATCCCCCACAATGATTCCTTATGATTTATTTGTTTTCAGTGATATGGAGAATCTTATAGTACATAAGCTTCGGATTCAAAGGTGTAGCCTTTCATCCACATTAATGTAGAATTGGGTTTACTGAAGCAGTGTTGTGAGATGATCTGTGTGCGTTAAACCAAAGGAAGAATTTGCAAGTTTAATTTTTGTTTGATTTGTGAGTGGTTTTTTTGCCAGTGGAAAAACTCAATATGGAGCTCCGTGTTTGTTGTTTATGCAGTGGAATATGAGAAGAATGTTTCTTTTTCGAAGCAGTAAAAGTTTTTTTACTTGGGCAGAGGACAAACAAACAAACTCGAGCTTTTTTGGTGGGTTTCAGGTATATGATAGGGATAATGTTAACCAAAAGGAAAAGTTTGAGCCGGATTTGAAGAAGGAGATCAAGAAGCTGCAGCGGTATAGGGACCAGATCAAGACTTGGATTCAGCCTGCTGAGATCAAAGATTAAAAAAATAGTCAGTCTCAGTCCTCTTCTTTCTCTTAATTTGATGACTAACGAGGGGCCTCCCTGGCTCCCCTGCAGCGCACCTGCCAACCAATCTATGGCTGTGTTTAGTTTTAATCTGTCATCTTAACATCGTATAACTAAAGCTTTCCTAGCAAATTGAAGAAAAAACTGATTTTTATTCGTTTGGGGCGGTGGTTTTGCTTGTCATACTCTTAGTTGCTCTCTAGCTAGTTTTATTTGGTTTCATATAGCTGAAATGAGTAGCGCCATCTCTGTTATTATCATTATATACCTGCTTTGTAGTTCTGTTGTGAAGGAATCTTATTACCTATTTGTTGTACACTCCACTGAGCAGATTGTCTGTCATTTGGTTTAGATCAGTGCATCATATGAGCAATCCCTGGTTGACTCTGAGAAATGGAGAGGTTTAAGATCTGTGAGAAAGAGACCAAGACAAAAGCCTTCTCTAAGGAAGGACTGTCACTGGGTCAGCAACCTAAAACTGTAAGCATTTCTCCACGTTTGGGTCGATTTACATAGTACTTAGACCTCTGTTTAGTAGCCAGTTTCCTGATTGTGTCTGCTTTGTGTTCAATAGGATCCAAAAGAGAAAGCAAAGTCAGAGACACAAGAGACTGGTTGAACAATGTGGTTAGTTTCTTTGGCGCCTTCATGCTTGATTATTGATTCTCGAATTTTTGAAACTCCCAGGCTAATTATGGTTGGTATGAGGTCCGGTCCTTATGGATTAACTTAAATCATTGCTGTAGCTGATTCGCCACTCATTTCTTGTGCTGTGTCTGTCACAAAATTCAGGAATCTTTTTGAAAGGTGAAACTTCAGGAAATTTAGCGTTAGATTAGCATTAACATGACTTAAATTTGTCAGGGTACTCCATTGAGCATGAAGAGTTCTGTGGCAGCGTCAGCATCTCAAGTTCGGGTAGGTATTCCTATTATCCTATATCCCTTTGTTGAAGGAATTTTTGGTTAATATTCGTAATTTTGGCTTTGTTTCAGAGCATAAGTTTGCCAACACATCATCAGAGTACTTCTCAAGAGAAGACAGAGGATACGACTTTACCGGAGAGCAATTCTGAGACACCACCAAAAACACCTCCTCAAAAGAATGGTGCAAGCCTTCACTCAGCACCATCAACACCCGTTGGAGGACGTCCAAGTTTGAATGTTCCCGTCAGTAATGTTTTAAACGCGCCAGTTCCCTTATCAACTTCAGTTCCTGCTCAAACTTCCACAGAAAGTATGGGAAGTTTGTCTCCAGTGTCTGCCAAGGAAGAAGATGAAACAGCCTTGCCTTCCCCTAAACCACCTTCATCTGTTGCGGATGCTCCCTTGAGGGGCATTGGTAGAGTTAGCATCCCCAACAGCCCCAACCAAGCCAGCCTTCGTCTCCAGTTCCAACTAATGGAGCTCGCTTTAGTGCTACTTCAGCAGCTGAAGTTGCAAAGAGAAATATAATGGGAGTTGAGAGCAACGTTCAACCTCTAACTTCTCCACTGAGCAAAATGGTGTTGCCACCAACTGCGAAGGTTAATGATGGAACTACCTCTGATATCAACCCTAGTGAAGTTGCGGCTAGTATCGGTAGAGCCTTTTCACCGTCTGTTGTATCTGGTTCGCAGTGGAGGCCTGGGAGTCCTTTCCAGAGTCAGAATGAAACGGTGAGTTGCGGGACTTTTGTACTATATTTAAGTTGGTAGTATGAGCAATATAGTGGCTTTACTTGTTAGCTTTTCGCCTATTCTGGAATATACTTCAGAAAAAAACATCAGGGTACTTTTATGTGTAACTCTGTGTAGAATAGGGTTTACACTCTAATGTAAGGTCTCTGTGAGGTGTTTTCCTAGGGCTTTGTATCCGATGACTTTGGTTAATGTTTATTTGTGGTTTGTTAGGCTCTACTATCTTGTCTTTTTATATGAAATACGTTCAGTTTTTTGGCTTTTAGGTCTGTGGAAGAACTCATTTAGCACCAGATCAAAGAGAGAAATTTTTACAGCGGTTGCAGCAAGTAGAGCAAGGTCATGGAAACCTCTAAGGCACGCCTTCTCTATCTGGAGGAAACGAGAAGCAGTTTTCTTCACAGCAGCAAAACCCTCTCTTAGAGCAGGTACCATATTTTATTCTGTTTGAATGTTGTGTACTTACAAGGTCTTGGGAACGATTGTTAAAAAAATTATGGAATAATCACATGATTAATTAATAGTACCCAAAACATTCCATCATAATAAGATATTATATTTTCTATATTCTAGTCTGTCTCGCAGAGCTCTGCCATCTCTCCTCAGGGTAGCTTGGGAATTCAAGCACCAGGTTTTAATGTCATGAGTTCTGGCCTCCTTGCAGCAGCAATCAAATGCCATGACTCAACAATTGGGTCAGCAGCCTTATGTTACTGGTAAAAAAAAACACCGTTTAGGACACCTCAGTGGTTTAGGGTGTCATTGTGGACAGTTTCTGTGTTTAACAACTAACGTCTGTGGTAAAAATACAATCTGAGATGCATATTATTCGATTATAATCGTAAAAACGATCTAGGATTTACATTATTCGACTATAATCATTTTTTTGTGAAGCTAAACACTTTGCGATAGAGTTCTGCAAATTTTGGAGTTAATTAAATCGTAGGTTGGGCGCTCTTTTTGGTTTCGACTTGTGAAAGTGTAAATGGGAAATAATAGCGAAGTAAGAGACTCTGTTCTTGATGTGTGTACAGATGTAGATCATGTTAGAAATGATGATCAGCTCCTGATGATTCAACATCCATTGCAGCTTCAAAGGCTATTACAAATGAGGATGATCCTAAAGGTCTATTTGATACCTCGGTAAGCTTTATCTGTACTCACATTTTATTACTCGTTAGTATCTCCTTGATATACGCTTTCATTCTCAGATACCTTTGAACGAAAATTTTAAATTATTATGTCTTTGTTGGTGTTGTTGAGTATTTTTTCTTTGTCATTCCTTCACTTAAACTTCACATATGCAGTTTAATAGTGAATCTGGTCTATAATGGAGACACGGAGTAATGATGCTTATGGAACCGATACTTTGTTCTTTGCATTTTATTGTATATACAATATATATAAATCAATAAATCACAAAAAATTTCCTTTATTTTCTTCATTTATTTTGCCAAGATCTAACCCTTTTACTTTACCCCAATATATATTCCTATATGGAAGTTTATATGACATAATATAAATGGCGTGGTAACTCTTGGAAAAAGGTGAAAGAAGTCTTTTCAATCTTTTTTTTTTAAGTACATTAAAAATCATGTAAAAAAATGAAAAACTATGTAAAAGCCGGCTATCGGAATCGAACCGATGACCATCGCATTACAAATGCGATGCTCTAACCTCTGAGCTAAGCGGGCTCAACTAAAATAGTGTATACAAATTCACTAAACTAGTAGATCGTATTAATTAACTATTCTATTCATATTTTTACTTATCTATTTAGAATTCATCATATTTTCGATATTCTAGAACAGAATATAGCTCAAATAAATAGTGACTATCATTAAATAAATAAAACAAAACCTTAATGAATTAATATAATATAGCAATATATCGACTTCCTAAAGGTGTATTTGATACCTCGGTAAGCCTTATCTGTACTCACATTTTATTACCCGTTAGTATCTCCTTGATATACGCTTTCATTCTCAGATATCTTTGAACGAAAATTTTAAATTATTATGTATTTGTTGGTGTTGTTGAGTGTTTTTTCTTTGTCATTCCTTCACTTAAACTTCACATATGCAGTTTAATAGTGAATCTGGTCTATAATGGAGACACGGAGTAATGATGCTTATGGAACCGATACTTTGTTCTTTGCATTTTATCATCAGCAGGTAACCAAAGACTCAACGCTCCATAATTTATTTTATCGGTTTAGTGCTGCTCTTTTATTCTTTGTTTTTTTTCTGGGGTATGGTTAGAACTTAGAACTCATATCAGCAGTATCTAGCTGCAAAAGAGCTGAAGAAACAGTCATGGAGATACCACAGAAAGTTCAACACTTGGTTTCAGAGACATAAAGAGCCAAAGATTGCAACTGATGAGTATGAACAAGGAGCCTATGTTTACTTTGATTTCCAAAACCCCCAAAGACGAGTGTCAAGAAGGAGGATGGTAATGATTTGATTCTTGTCTTTTTCTTTGTACTGCCGAAGATGATAAATGGTATTGTTTCTGTGTAGATGTCAAAGGATCAAAAACGAGTTCACATTGGAATATAGTTACCTTGAAGTTCGTATAGGAAAAAAAAGAGAGGTTATATGTAAATAGGCTCTTCCGCAAATGCTATTTCCTAAGTCAATTTTTACACTTTTCTTTTCAAAAAACTAATTACTTTTCCGATTCAAAGTTTGAGAACTTTTTGTTGAAGACTCTTAACAACTAATGAGATGCAGTCCAAAATATATAATCAGTATTGGTCTTTGCTTCTTCACGGTTGATATGCCTTCTCACTGAAGTGCTTTATGGAATGTTTGGTTGAACCTTGAAAGCGAAAGGACATTAACTCTTTTTTACTTTTTTTTTCTATTACTTACATCAAAAACTAGTAAATTCTACAAAATAATATATCATAAACTTGGAAAAAAAAATATGAGAAATTTGTAAATATGCTTAAACGACATTTTACACTAACCGTCAAATTCATTTTTTTTATATTTTGCAAAAAGGCTGAAGAGTATGTGGGTAGACACGGCCTCACACGTGCTTTTTTATTGGATACAAAGTCACATTGCATACATACGAACGTGTTGAATCAGTATATTAATAAATTTAAAATCATATGAGCAAACGGAAGTAAACAGCAATAATAACACCCATTTAACATTTAAAAATGACTACAAATATCTTTTTTAATTCAAAATGAAGTTTTTTTTTTGAAAATAGAAGAAAATAAAATAAAAATCTTCACCAAATATATGCCAGAATTTTATTTGTAAAAAGTTGATCAATCCAAGACAGAAAAAAAAAAAACTCCTCCCAAATCTGCACATCCTATCATCTTCAATCTTCATTATTAATAAACCTAAATCTATCTAAAAAGTTGTATCTCTCTCTCTCTCTCTTTGGGGGGTGCTTCACAGCTACAAAAAGTTTTAACCTTCCGTTTCTCATTCTGAAATATTTCTAAGGAGAGATCTGAAAGTTTTCGTTCCTTTTAACCGATCATCGTTTCCTTTTCGAAGCCGTTCATCTGGTAAACTGTTTTTGACATCTCGTTTTTGATTTGGTGGTGGTTGTTGTTGTTGTGTTTTTGATTGTTTTCTTCGTTAAAAGTCTCTTACTTGTGTTGTTTTCTGGAAGATCTAGCTTTTGGATGATGATGATTTTGAATATAAATATGACTACTTTGTTATGCTGAGAATCACCAGAGGTTTGTGTTTTGATCAATATGTTCTTAGATTCTTCTGTATGTATTGGCTCTCGTTGATGGCGTTTCTTAGCGATTAAACGATGATTTTGATACTCCTTGAGCCAAAAGCTGATAACTTTATGGTCTGGATTTGGTTTACATTTGCTTGTTTATGTTGATTGCTTCTCTGTTTGATTGTAGTTACCTGCTATCACAATAGCTTTGGTGTCCTCTCTTGTGGATTGTGAAGGAAATGCCAAATAAAATTGTTTCCTCTGGTCAACTAAACTATTATCCTTTGCTACATCTCTTTATGATGCAGGTTTTGTAAAGGGGTTCACTGAAAGACAAAGTTGTTTTTACTCTTTGTATGGAGTGAAGAATGCCAGAGTTAAGAAGTGGAGCACGTAGATTGAGACAACCTAACCCTCAGGTGATTGATCAGGCGGAGAATATTGAGCTTCCTCCTCAAGCTGCAACAAGGAGAAGAGGTGGTGGTGGTGGTGGTGGTAGAGGAAGGGGAACCGCAGCTTTAGCCAAAGACGCTGCACCTCCAAGACCAACTGGTAGAGGTCGAGGCCGAGGCATCAGGCTAATAGATTTAGAGGCCGAGCCTTGTGAGGTTCGTCCAGTGGTAGGTGAACCGGTGGCTGCTGATAAGGGTATCGCTATGGAAGGTGGTAGCCCGGATAAGGCAGTGGGTGTGGAAGAAGATCCCAGCTCAGCTCCTGTCCCTGAAAGGGTAAAAAATTCATGCTAATCTCTCATGACATTCAATTCACCAAGTTTTTTTTTCATATGAGGGAAGATTTTGATTTTGTTTTTTGTTGTCTAGGTACAAGTTGGAAACTCTCCTGTTTACAAGACTGAGAGGAAGCTCGGTAAAGGAGGCTTTGGTCAAGTTTTTGTTGGTAGAAGAGTGAGTGGTGGCAGCGATAGGATTGGTGCAGATGCAATTGAGGTAATGTTGTCAAGAAGCATACTGAAGATTTACAAAAAAGATGTCAAATCGTACAAAAAAAATTATTGTTTTTTCTTTCTCAGGTGGCTCTGAAATTTGAGCACCGGAATAGCAAAGGATGCAATTTTGGCCCACCTTACGAGTGGCAAGTTTACAAGTAAGACATCTTTATTAATTTTCATGCCAAGTTTCTCTTATTTTTTATCTCATCTGTTTCTCCTCTCCTTTTGTTGTGAAGTACGCTCAACGGTTGCTATGGAGTTCCTGCGGTACATCATAAGGGTCGTCAAGGAGATTTTTACATTCTTGTATGTATTTATCTCTGAACTTACTTTGAGTTTTGACCGTGTTATCATGTATTGAGGAACGTTTTAATAAATATTTTCAGGTCATGGACATGCTTGGCCCGAGCCTCTGGGATGTTTGGAATTCTTCGGGGCAATCGTAAGCACTCTTCTCCTTACACCACCATTGTTCTTCTCTTTGCATGATTTTTTTCATATGTCTCATGTTCGTGGCGTGTGGCAGGATGTCTCCAAACATGGTAGCGTGCATTGCAGTTGAGTCCATATCCATTCTTGAGAAATTTCATATGAAAGGGTTAGTGAAATTATTTTCTTTCTTCTTGGCTAATATGACTTAATTGAGCTGATTTTTATGCCATGTTATATTCTTAAATCAAACTAGGTTTGTCCATGGAGATGTGAAGCCTGAAAACTTTTTACTCGGTCAACCCGGAACAGCAGATGAGAAGAAACTCTACCTTGTTGATCTTGGTCTAGGTGAGTTTTTTTATTAATATACTTTTATGAACAACGTTAATCATTATGTACTAGTTTCTTCTCTTATGTATTAGTGTTCACATAATCTTTCTTTCTTTCAGCATCAAAATGGAAAGATTCGCACTCAGGCCATCATGTTGAATATGATCAAAGACCTGATGTGTTCAGGTATTGTCATTACTGTTATTTTATTTTCCCCTTTACATGAATTAAATCATTATTGTTTACATGTTTATAATGTTTTGCATACAGGGGAACAATAAGGTATGCAAGTGTTAATGCACATCTAGGTCGTACTGGAAGTCGGAGAGATGATCTGGAGTCATTGGCTTACACTTTAATTTTTCTCCTGAAGGGAAGATTGCCATGGCAAGGTTACCAGGTCTGTTTTTCATTTCCTTTCAGTGACCTTACAGCTTCTTCATCTGTACTTAGTTACGTATATTCATTGTTTGCTATTTCTGCAGGGTGATAACAAGAGCTTTCTTGTTTCCAAGAAAAAGATGTCAACATCTCCTGAATTAATGTGCTGTTTTTGTCCACCACCGTTTAAGCTATTCCTAGAGGCAGTTACTAATATGAAGTTTGACGAGGAGCCTAACTATGCCAAGCTGATTTCGATTTTTGATACTCTAATTGAACCATCTGCTTTATCTAGACCTATTAGAATTGATGGGGCTCTTAAGGTTACTTCCTGTTTCTAATTCATATGTTTATTTTCTTCACTTTGTATATGAATATTTTCTGAGAGTGCTTCTTTTGCCATATATATAGGTTGGACAAAAACGAGGAAGATTGCTTCTTAATCTGGAAGAGGATGAACAGCCGAAGAAGAAAATCAGAATAGGCAGTCCTGCTACTCAATGGATCTCAGTCTATAACTCTCGTCGTCCCATGAAACAGAGGTGAATACTTTTGCATTCATTAAAGTCAAGTTCCTCTCTAACGATTTAATCTAAATTTTTTGCCTTTGTAGATATCACTACAATGTGGGAGACTCAAGGCTGGACTCGCATGTACAGAAGGGTAATGAAGATGGTCTTTTGATTAGCTGTGTAGCATCATCAGCCAATCTCTGGGCCCTCATTATGGATGCTGGAACTGGATTCACTTCTCAAGTCTATGAATTGTCAACCGTCTTCCTGCACAAGGTAATCAGTTGAAGCAATTAGGAATCAATCTGATTAGTAGCAAATTAGTTAACTCACTATATGTTTTTCACAGGAGTGGATAATGGAACAGTGGGACAAGAACTACTATATAAGTTCGATAGCTGGTTCAGATAACGGGAGCTCGTTAGTTGTTATGTCAAAAGGAACTTCTTATAGTCAGCAGTCATACAAAGTGAGCGACTCATTTCCATACAAGTGGATAAATAAGAAATGGAAAGAAGATTTTCATGTAACGTCTATGACAACTGCCGGTAATCGCTGGGGTGTGATAATGTCTAGGAACTCTGGCTTCTCTGATCAGGTAAGTGTTGATATTTTTGTCTTGTTGTCTGGTGTTTTAGTTTCCCTTAATAATCTGATATGATAAATTGTGTTGAAAGGTGGTGGAGCTTGATTTTTTGTACCCAAGCGATGGAATACATAGGAGGTGGGAGAGTGGGTACAGAATAACATCAATGGCTGCAACTGCGGATCAAGCAGCTTTTATATTAAGCATACCAAAGCGTAAACTGAATGATGAAACTCAAGAGACTCTTCGCACTACTGCCTTTCCAAGTACTCATGTCAAGGTGGGTTTCCTAAATTTTGAACAAACTCTGGATGGATTGTTTTGTTTCCATATACTGAAATTAGAACCTGAGCTTTGTTGGTTGTATTTTATTTTCAGGACAAGTGGGCGAAAAATCTCTACATTGCATCAATATGCTATGGCAGGACAGTGTGCTGATACGCAGTTAGCATCATATGTTCTGTTGGAAAGCCAAAGACAATTGGAGCTGCTTGAGGAGTTATAATACCAATCAAAATGGTAAAACCAGACGCAGCCTGATTGTTGAATGCGTCTTGATATGTATGTAACAAAAGAAAGAAAAGAGAAGATGGAATTAGTAATAGAAAGATTTGAGAGCTTTTTAAGCCATTAAATGTGTGCTTATTTATTGTCATCATTTGCCTTTCAATGCGTCTCTGGACTTGTTCCTGTTTTTCTCTCTTAAACGTTTGATAAGTGAAAGGTGAAAAAGCAAAACCAAACTTAAACCTACATAAGAGAAGCATACTTGATGGGCTATGCAGAGTTTGGATTTGGATTTGGATACATTTGCATGCTAATAATGGGGATACTTAACCCAAATTATTGAATCTATCCTGTTCAATATGTATTATATAAACACAAGTATACATACATGTAATAATAGTTTGGTTATAACAACAACAAAAAATCTGTGTAGTCTACAACAGTCAACAGGCATGAGCTTTTTGTTGGAACCGACCCGAAAAATTTGGTTCGAGTCGGGTACAGACAATGTCTTTTTATCCTACAAAATTTCATTATGATAATTTGGACCCAAATTTTAATAACTCTTACCCTAATATCTACTGCATATTTATAGTAAATTTTGGGTATAAATTTTGGTATAAGGTAAAATAGACTCGAATGTACCAGAAATTTATAAAATAAATCCAAAAATTATAAAATAACCAATCCAAAAATATTAAAAGATCCAAAAGATCCGGAAATTACAAAGAAACCGACCGAAAATATGAAAACACCCGAAAGTACCTAAAAACCTAAAATTACAAAAAAAAATATAAAAGATCCAAAAGATCCAAAAGATCCAAAAAAAATATAAAAGATCCAAAAGATCCAAAAGATCCAAAAGATCCATAAGTCTTTATTAACAAAAAAAATATAAAAATAACCAATCCAAAAATATTAAAAGATCCAAAAGATCCGGAAATTACAAAGAAACCGACCGAAAATATGAAAACACCCGAAAGTACCTAAAAACCTAAAATTACAAAAAAATAACCGAAAACATTAAAAATACGAAAAGTATCCAAAAACTTGAAACCGAACCAAAACTATTTGTATCTGAGTATAGCGGTTTTTACATGTATAAAAATTTGTCTACCCGAATTTCAGATTCGACCCAGAACTGAAATTTTCCAAGTACTCAAAATATTTAGGACTGAACAACTCAAATCCGAAAAAACTCGAACCGCACCCGAATATCTGCATGCTTAGGCGGCCTAGTTTATAAGCAAGCCTACCATAATATGTCAACTCGTTAAAAGCCTTTTAACCTGTCTGGTTCGATGCATGGTTCAATTCCCGGTTTAGTTGTAACCGGTTTGCGATTGCTCAAAACCCTAGTCGTCACCCTTTTTTATCATTATTGTGAACAAGTAGTCACCTCTACAATCAAAACCTTAAACCCTATTGAGCGAGGAGCAGAGCGCAGTAGAAAGTAACTAAACCAAAAGATGAGACCACCACGTGGCGGCGGGAGCTTCAGAGGAAGGGGAGGAAGAGATGGTGGCGGCCGTTTTGGTGGCGGTAATCGTGGAGGTGGCCGCTTTGGTGGTGGTGGTGGTGGCTGGCGTGACGAAGGACCTTCCGACCAAGTCGTAGGTTCGTTTTCTCTCCTCTCTTGGTTTCGCTCTCACTTTACAGCTCAAGCATAAGTCTTTATTAACAAAAGTTCTCACCTTTGACGAACTAGTCTTATCCCTTTGTTAGATTCATCTTTGAATTTGTAGTTAAGCTAAAAAGTTACAAACTTTGTGAAGTTTTCGAAATGACAAGGTTTATTTCGTTGGGTTATAACAGAAGTTGCAACCTTTGTTCATGCTTGTGAGGGTGATGCTGTGACCAAGCTCTGCCAAGAGAAAATCCCTCACTTTAATGCCCCAATCTACCTACAGAACAAGACTCAGATTGGGAAAGTAGATGAGATCTTTGGTCCCATTAATGAATCTGTATGTGTTTATTCTCCTCTTTCCTCTCTCTGTGTGTGTGCCTTCTTCTTTCGACTAGTCTGCTTGCTAATAGTTAAACAATTGATTCCTTTCTTCAGCTGTTTTCTATCAAGATGATGGAAGGTATCGTTGCTACCTCATATACCGAAGGGGACAAGTTCTACATTAACCCTCTTAAGCTAATGCCCCTAGCAAGATTCCTTCCACAGCCAAAGTAAGCATCTTTCTGTTGTTGAGTCACCAATTCTTAGGGTTCAATTGTTAGTACAAGTCTTTTAACAAAAGAGTCTTGTTATGTTTTTTTCTTCTTTCAGGGGACAATCTACGGGAAGTCGTGGGAGAGGCAGAGGTGCTCCTAGGGGCCGTGGAGGATTCTCAACCAGAGGTGCTCCGAGGGGTCGTGGAGGATTCTCCAGCTTCAGAGGTGCTCCCAGGGGGCGTGGAGGATTCTCTAGAGGTCGTGGGAGAGGATACTAATCTTATAGCCTTAGTTGCTTGTAGTTTCGCTTTTTAATCTTAGATAATGAAAAATGTTTTAAGAAGTAATAATTGTTTTCCAGTTTCAGTTTTTGATACTTTGGTTTTATCAAGTGACCAGTAGTAAAATGTTGATCAATTATCAGAGTCCATGGTTCTATCAAGCTCTTTTCTGTATGAATAAGTTTGATATAAATAAATTCATGATGTCCCTCAACTTTGACAAAAACGATATGACTTTTATTGAAGAGGTGTATATCCAATTGTGTAATTGCGCCGCGTTGACAAACTTATATGATACATGAACCATGATACAATAATACAACTACACGAGTGGTAGTTAAGGTCAACCCCTTCTAGACTCCCACTTTTTAATCTATTTATTCATATACAGGGGGCTTGTTGGAGTTGGGGTTTGAGAAGGTTTTGAGGATTTTAAAATGTAGTGGAATTTAGAGAGTTTTGTTGAATTCAAAGATTTTGATGGATATTTAAAAGGAGAATTTGGTAAGATCTTTCTTAAATATTTTAATAATAATTTTCATCATTAAACTACAAAAAAACATAATCGGTTGTTATAAAGAAGTATATCCACGTCTGATTGAGAGTTCTTTTTTCTTTTTCTACATTTTCTTAACTGTGGTTCTTCATTCTCATTAACTGTTTGATACATGACAGAAGAATCTGAAATTTAAAACACATTGTCATTTCTTTTAGATAATACTAGGATGTGGAACCTCCGCGAGATTGCGGGAGAAAAATAAATGTTAAGTTTTCAATATTATTTTAAAATGATTATACATCAAATGTTTAAAATAAATTAAAATTATATTTTTAATTGATATAAATTAAAAAACTAAAGATAAAAAATAATATTCTAAATACCGTATTATAAAAAATATTGAAAATACTAATTCTAAAGTGACGCAACGCTTCAAAAGTATTAGGTTTAATAATCAATATTACTTTTAAATATTATTTTACAAATGATTATATATTAAATGTTTTAAAATGATAATATATAAATATTTGTTAATATATATATATAATGATATAGTTAAAAATTAAAAAGATTGAAGATGAAAAATGAGATTATACGAATTTGATTTTAGATAAAATATATTAACTAATGTCAAAGTGGCAATTGGTGTGATTTCTTTGGTCAAACAATTGTTGTATATAAATGATTTATTAAAAGTGATGCCATTGGTGTATATATAAATATACTAAAATACTAAAGTCAAAGTGATGCCTTTTTTTAAAGATATTAATATACTAATGTCAAAGTGACGCCATTGGTGTATATTATATATTTAATATATACAAAAATGTTACTTTTATTGCATTTGACACTCTATGTCCACCTGCTGGTAAAACATTGCAACACGTGCATGTCTAATAAAGTTTTACAACAATATTAATACTCTCAAAACTTTTATAGTATTTTATATAACTGACTTTTATTTTTTGGCAATATTTTTATAATTGATTAATATTCAAAGATTAAATAACTGTCCAGAAGCGTGATTTTGTTGGTTAATGAGTAATAAACATTTTCTGAGTATTTTCACCATTGTAAATCATTGAGTTATACAAATCCTCTTGGAACCAAAAACCCATTGCCCCACGTGAAACCATTAGCCTTTGTTTCATTCCAGTCATCTCATTTCACCCAAAACGTTTGTTTATGTTTAATGCTAATACAGACTTCACCATCGCTCTCTCCTCTCTACTCTTCATCTATTGGCTTTTATTTGGTTGAGGAAGAACAACCGTTGTTGTCGTCACCGGACACAACTACCGGAAGAAGCAGCCGTGCCATCAAAATCCAACGAAATGGATCCAAATGACGGAGATGTGGAGGAGACAACACGGAGATCAAAATGAGACCTGCAATCTGATTTATTTTACAATGGAAGTTGCATATGAAAAAATAATAAATCTGAGACTGGAGTTACTCTAGATGTCAAAAAAAAGACTGGAGTTACTCTACTTTTTAAAATGAGACTTGCAATCTGATTTTAGAATCCTAATGATGTCTCGAGTTTTAACCCGATTATCTAACTGCAAGTGCACAGTAAAGTACGCAGTAGTAATACGGGATCGAATCCACAGGGACCGATGATCACACGTAGAGTTGCAGACAAGTTAATAGCTACAGCGAATCAAGATATATTTTTGATGGTTTTTACTTAATTTTCTCTAGTGTCACAAAGGATAAACAAGCATGTAAAAAAAGATGATTTAAACGATTTGAAAGCTATTTTAAAACAAACGTTGGGCATTGGGAATTCTCAGGAATTTCTTTTTAATCAAGATACAATTAATGGAAGACACAGGGATATATTAAGAACCGTCTAGAACTCAAACACGATATTAGAATTAACCTACTTCCGTAGCGCTAATTCTCTATGTTATAGAAATCTCCACACTAACTTCCGCTGAGTTTCAATTTCTAAACAAGCATTAAGAACAGGTTCAATATGTTCACAAAGCGCAATAACATCAACTTCCGAGGGTTAAGGACACTTTGCTCATCTAAAGTATTTTCGGAAGTTCAAACAATCACTTTCGGTGCATCAAACAATCTGAAATCATGAACTAAGTGATCAATTCAGTTCAAGCAGTAAGAAATCCATTAGATGAAGAACCAAAACGTAATCCCTTAGTCTACACACGTTTTATGGATCAAAACATCAAGAAATCCCCTATGAGAACCCCTAAACCCAACTAGATGACTACTCACACATAACTAAGCAAGAACAAAACGATTTTGATGAAGAAAACATGATAAGATTGTATTAAAACAGAGTAAAGGTTCAGAAGATCTTCTCCAAATGGTTTTGAGATGAACTCCTTTACAAATCTTCACAAATCACACCAAAACAAGTACAAAACACTCAAATCTTCTCTCTAGAACTTGTAAATCTCCTCCTTGGTCGCCCCTGGTCTTTTCTGAGTCTCAAAGGTCGAGTTCTTTTCTGAATTATTGAGGGGAGTGGGTAAAAAGGAGTGAAAAGCTCGTTTGTGCGTGTGGAGCCCGTAGCGCCTTAGATCGGTCGATCCACATGTCCTGGATCGGTCGATCTCGTGTATGAAAGCCTGGGATCGGTCGATCCAGGTAGCCCGGATCGGTCGATCTCGTGCTCTGTGCGATCAATACTTCATTCGGTCCATTGTTCGGTCCATCTTGCTTCTGAATAAATCCCGAATGCGTTCTTTTCTTTCAAGCTATCTAGTAACCTGCATATTACACTTAAGAACACCAAAACGCATCAAATAGACCAAAACATTAATTAAAACCGACCATTTAATTGCTCCAAAACGAGTTTAAAACCGTTAAAAACACGGAATATCAACTCCCCCAGACTTGAATCTTTGCTTGTCCTCAAGTAAAGAGGATTAAAATTTGGGAGCTCACTAACCCTCAGTAGACCTTACCTTGTGATTTCGCTAACCACTTAAATCAGAGACTGTCAAGGCATTCATTCCAAATCCCCACCAAGACCGCGCAAACCTTTCCATATTTCAGACCTGCAAGTCTCAGTTTCAAGTAATCAACTCTTTACATTCATTAAAAAGGGCGTGACCTTTCCACCAAAGATATCTCCATCAGGTATAACGGGCTCGGTGTTTGGGAGGCTGTTTTAGTGTTTAATTAGGTGAGGCTCAAGTGTTTGTGGGTATCAGCGATAAAAAAAAAAAAATGCAAAACATTATGCAAAATCGCTGGAGAGACCGAGTATATTGATAACCATGTTTTCGAACTGCTCAAGTCTCAAATGATCAAAACCCAACAAATCTCAAACTCTAACCCCAAATTTAAACAAAGCATCATCTCTAGTACATAAAATAAAAATAAAATGTCTAAATCAAATATACTGAATGAGATATAAACATGAACTCTTTTTTTTTTTTTTTTTTTTTGGACCGATTACTTGCAAATGTTTGTGGTAATCGATCGATCATTTTTATTTTTTTTTTTTTTTTTTTTTTTTTTTTTTTTTTTTTTTTTTTTGAAGACAACATATACAAACCGAAATCGAATATATACACTGCGATGCAATCACACACTTACAACACCCAATTTTTCCATTTACACCTCTAGACACACAGGTCCGTGTCTAACCACCTAAATGTTCCGATCCTACCTAAGCAGTCGGATGAACCATGTCTACCCTAATCTCTCCATTGTTTTTGAACATGTATGCACATATAATCAGTGTGTAAGAATGCATGGAGATGAAATAAAAGGGTAAGGTGTAGGTGAGGTACCAAACTATTGATGAGTCTGGCCATTCAGGATTATTAAAGAGTGGTAAAATGTGGTAAAGAAAATCCTGAATGTGTATATGGTGTACCGTTTCCTGATGTTGATTCCTGGTCAAAAGAAATTAAATTCATTAATGGTCAAAAATAGTTGAATCGATTACAATTCACCGAGACTTGATAAAAGATTTAAAGAGAGGTTGCTTGGTCAAGTGGTTCCTCGGTTTGTCTGCGCTAACAGTCCTGAAAAATGGTCAATATGAAATGTAATGCACAACACACAAGGAAATAGTCTAATAATCATCACAGGGTCTGAGAAAAATACGTAGAGAGTTTTTTTTTTTTTTTTTTTTTTTTTTTTTTTTTTTTTTTTTTTTAACAAAGAAAATAAAAGAAATAAAAGCAATATGGTACATAAGTAGCATCCTCCCCCAGACTTACTTCACACCGTCTCGGTGTGAAAATAATTCCAAGAGAGATTACCGATCAGGCGTTGCGGTCAGTACGCCTCTTGGAGCGCCTCTCCAAGGCTCCATCATCATCAGAGTCCTCCGCTGCCTCAGGTCCAGCAGCGGTGTCGTGAGCGCCTGAGTCGTCATCGCTATCTCCAGAAACAGCTGGCTGTGATGCGCATCCCTTCTTAATGTTGCAGATTCCCTTCCACATCTTCAGCAGTATGGAGTTGTTGGTTTGATGGCTCTTGATGGACCAAGCGTTGATCTCAGCAGCGGATGCAGTAGCGGGAGGTGCTGGTGGCAGCATATACGGAGTGAAATCCGTGGGGAAAAGACTTTCCTCATCTTCAGGTTCCTCCTCTATATCATCATGTGGTGCCTGCTGGTGTGTCGATGATGATGCGACTCCTTTCTTCTTCAGTGTCGCGGGTCTGGTGCAGAGAGATGCAGGCGGTGGTGGTAAAAATGTGAGGGCACCTGGATCAGTCAGCTCGGTGATGGCGGTATCGGGTAGCTTGACAAATTGCTCTCTCCCTTGTTGGTTCTGGAACTGGTAGATATGAGGGGCGGACTTGTCGATGCTCCTCGCCAAGGGCCGGTGAGGTAGTGGCTGCTAATGAGTGCTCTCATGTCGAAAAAGGTCTGATACATCCCATTCTTATCCACCACTCTGTCAACAGGTGGAAGAAACACTCCACAATGCCTTAAGATCTGTGTGATAACCGCTCCAAACCCACATCTCTTCGTATCTGAAACTTTGAAGTACGCAAGCTTCTCCGCGATCACAGCTCCTATGTTTATGTCCTTCCCGCTAACATAGGTAATGTCCGCGCCTTGAGGCCATAGGTGCCCAGCCCCGATGAACAGAAGAGCTAGCTCATCTTTTGTCACTGCAGCGGGTTCCGTCTTCCCATAGATGACACTGCTGATCACTCTCACTGCATATCGCAGAACAGGGCTACGTATTCTCGCTTGCTTGGCCTCTCGAGAGATGAAGTTTCCTGAAGCGATGAATGTCCAGAAATCATTGTGTTCCGGGAAGTCAGGAACACAAGATTGACGTCCTTTCCGAACCCAAAGACGTCGCACAGCTGAAAGATGGTCATGGAGTGGAACTGCCTGTTCACAATGAAGGAGAACATCGCCTTATCAGCAACTGGGTTGTCCTCGTCAGGATGGTAGAGGCGGGCTGATGCGAGGAACTGCCTGGTCAAATCAGCATAGCAATCACAGTGAAGATCGAAGATGTATCCCAGGCCAATCTTCTCGAACAAGGCTTCAATATCCTCGGTTATCCCCAATGCATCTGTAGTGTCTCTGTGAGCGAAGCGCGACGGACATATTTCTACTCCCCTCATCTGCTCATAGAAATCATCATCATGTATATCCCACTGCTGGGTTATCTCTCGATTCGCTGGATGAGACCTATCTGTCTTTCGGAACCTGCCCTTTGTGCTGAGCCTAGCAGTCTGTACCGAGGAATCCCCACGCTCACTCTGCTTCTTCTGTCTCTTAGGCATTATCTGCAAAATTAATTCATCAAAACCCAAGTAAGAGACATATAGAAAAACACTCTTATATAATTAATTCTGATCAACCTCCTAAACATGTAAAAATGTAGCACACATCTCTTCTCTAAACTCAAAATAAAACATCACACTCCATTCCAATTTTCGTTTTTCAATTATACTTGAAAATTAAATTTTTTTTTTTTTTTTTTTTTTTTTTTTTAAACAAAATCGCAATTCATCCTACAAATTGGCAATCTAGGTAACCCATGAGTATAATCATCACAAATAAACCATCCTAGATGCTATTCCATTTAGAATT
The DNA here is from genome assembly GCF_020379485.1 of Brassica napus. Taxonomy (NCBI): domain Eukaryota; kingdom Viridiplantae; phylum Streptophyta; class Magnoliopsida; order Brassicales; family Brassicaceae; genus Brassica; species Brassica napus. Next base: position 3,236,311 of record NC_063445.1, on the reverse strand, counting down.
CGGAGATTCCCCTAAATCTAACCCTAGGGCGATTTTTGATTCCCAATTTAGAGAGTCATACCTGTGTCTTGATGAAAACTGATGGTAGCAATGGATAGAGCTTGAAAAACTAATGAGTTTAGCACTAAGAATTACAAAAATCGGTTGAGATATGATGAAAATCGATTTGGTTGTTCTTGAGAGGTTTGAGAGAGTTTGAGAGGAGAGGAAGATGAAATTATGAGTGTTTTGATCTGATTTTCGCGAGTGGGATATTTTTGTGGGTGTTTTCCGGTTTAAATTGAGTGAAATCAAACCGGGCAAGACTTACCTGAGATCGACCGATCCGTACTCGTAGGATCGACCGATCTGTGGCATTGATCGACCGATCCGCGTATGACGGATCGACCGATCCCTTACCTGGATCGCCGTTCTGTTTCTTTCGGATCGATCTATGCCTGATCGTGATACATGCCTGAAAATCATTTAAAAACACAACCAAAAATCAATTCACACAAGAAAACATAATCACAAAAGAGAAAGAAAATCAAACCATGTGGGTTGCCTCCCAGTCAGCGCTTGTTTAAAGTCGCGAGCCTGACTATTTTGTTGTCCTTAGGCGAGATCGGGTTCCGTTAAAGGAATGTTGGTTCCTTCTTCGGGTTTTGCATCTGTGAAGTAAGGTTTAAGCCTCTGCCCATTGACGGTGAATTTCCTCCCATTGTCTTCCAAGACAACAGCTCCATAAGGTCTAACCTCTGTGATGGTGAAAGGTCCGGACCAACGAGACTTAAGCTTTCCAGGAAATAGCTTGAGTCTAGAGTTGAACAGAAGGACTTTGTCTCCAGCAGCGAAGTCTCTCGGGATTATCTTTCTGTCATGCCATGCCTTAGTTCTTTCCTTGTAGATTTTGGTGTTCTCATAGGCGTTCAACCGAATCTCGTCCAGCTCGTTCAACTGAACCATCCTCCTTTCTGCTGCGGTTTTAATGTCGAAGTTCATCAACTTCGTTGCCCAAAAACCACTGTACTCCAATTCCACAGGTAGGTGACAAGACTTTCCATAGACCAGATTAAAAGGAGTGGTGCCCAAGGGAGTCTTGTAGGCGGTTCTATACGCCCATAAGGCGTCATCAAGCTTCACAGCCCAGTCTTTCCTTGTTTTGCCTACAGCCTTCTCCAAAATCCCTTTGATTTCTCGGTTCGATATTTCAACCTGCCCACTTGTCTGAGGATGATAAGGTGTAGCTACCTTATGCTTTACTCCATGTTTCTTCAGCAGTTTATCGAACGTCTTGTTGATGAAGTGAGAGCCTCCATCACTAATAACCACTCTCGGGATCCCGAATCTTGGAAAAATGACTGTCTTGAACATTTTCTTGACAACACTAGAGTCATTTGTCTTGCTGGCTACTGCTTCCACCCACTTGGAGACATAATCAACCGCAACCAGGATGTACTCATTTCCATAAGAAGATGGGAAAGGGCCCATAAAATCAATTCCCCATACATCAAAAACTTCAACTTCAAGGATGAAATTTTGGGGCATCTCATTTCTCTTACTGATGTTGCCCTTCCGCTGACATGCATCACACTTTGAGACAAACTCATGGGCGTCTCTGAAAAGTGTAGGCCACCAGTAACCAGCCTGCAGGACCTTAGAAACCGTCTTGAATGTTGCAAAATGGCCTGCGTATTCTGAACTGTGGCAGTGGAAAAGAATCCCTTGCATCTCATTCTCCAGAACACATCTCCTGAATAAACCATCTGAGCATCTCTTGTAGAGGAAGGGATCATCCCAGTAGTAGTGGTTCACATCTCTCATGAACTTTTCCTCTCATATCCCTTCAGGTTCGGTGGTTCAATTCCAGCACATAGGTAGTTTGCAAAGTCTGCAAACCATGGGAGATCATCCTGAATTTGTCTCATGGCACAGCAATCAGCCTGATCCAAATACTCATCCTCCAGCAAGGTGATCACATAGACATTCTCCTCGGGTAATGTATCATCCAGTGGTGTTTCAGCTTCCACTCTCATTCGGGAAAGATGATCTGCCACTCCATTTTCTGCTCCTCTCTTGTCTCTGATCTCAATATCAAACTCCTGTAGGAGTAAGATCCACCTTAAGAGTCTCGGTTTAGCATCTTTTTTCGTCATCAGGTACTTCAAGGCTGCATGATCTGTGTGCACAATTACTTTCGAGCCCACCAAATAGGACCTGAACTTCTCGAAAGCATAAACTACTGCCAGCAACTCCTTCTCAGTGGTAGCATACTTGATTTGAGCATCATCAAGCGTTCGGCTGGCATAATAGATCACATGGAGTTTCTTGTCTTTTCTCTGCCCCAAAACAGCTCCAATCGCGTAATCACTTGCGTCACACATTATTTCAAATGGCAAGTCCCAATCTGGTGGCTGCACAATGGGAGCACTGACTAGAGACTTCTTGAGAATCTGAAACGCAGCGAGGCAGTCAGCATCAAAAACAAACTTCGCTTCTTTGCACAGCAGACGGGTGAGTGGCCTCGCTATCATAGAGAAGTCTTTGATAAACCTCCTGTAAAAACCGGCATGTCCCAGAAAACTCCGAATATCCCTCACTGTCCTGGGAGGCTGTAGGCTGGTCATAACTTCAATCTTTGCTTTGTCAACCTCGATACCCTGCTCTGATATCCTGTGACCCAAAACAATGCCATCTTTCACCATGAAATGACACTTCTCCCAATTTAACACCAAGTTCTTCTCCTCACATCTTTCCAGCACCTTGCACAGATTAGCAAGGCAGTCGCTAAATGAAGAACCGTAGACTGAGAAATCGTCCATAAAAACCTCCATAATGTCCTCAATAAGATCAGTAAAGATCGACATCATGCATCTCTGGAAAGTGGCAGGAGCATTGCACAATCCGAAAGGCATTCTCCTGTAGGCAAAAGTACCGTATGGGCAGGTGAATGTTGTCTTCTCTTGGTCGTCTGGATGAATGGGTATCTGAAAGAACCCGGAGTAGCCATCGAGAAAACAGTAGTAGGGGTGGTTGGCTAGTCTTTCCAGCATCTGGTCAATGAAAGGAAGTGGGAAGTGGTCCTTCCTTGTGGCTGAGTTTAGCTTCCTGTAGTCAATGCACATCCTATGCCCTGTGACTGTTCTGGTAGGAATCAGCTCATCCTTCTCATTTGTGATGACAGTGATGCCACCCTTCTTAGGAACCACATGAACCGGGCTCACCCAAGTGCTGTCTGAAATTGGGTAGATCACCCCTGCACTCAACAGCTTTAGAATCTCCTTTTTCACAACCTCCATCAGTTTGGGATTCAGTCTTCGCTGGTGCTCTATGGACGTCTTTGACTCATCCTCCAAGTGAATCTTGTGCATGCAAAGATCTGGAGAAATACCTGTAATATCATCCAAAGAGTACCCCAATGCTTTTCTATACTTTCGCAATTTTGAAAGAAGCAAAGCGGTCTCCACATTATTCAGGTTAGCACAAATAATAATAGGATATGTGGAATTCGGTCCCAAGAATGCATACCTCAGCCCAGCTGGGAGGGCTTTAAGTTCCACCTTTGGAGCATTCTCCTCACTCCAATCTGGTTGGGAGGATGACGGTTTGACGGTTTTATCGGTGCCTGAGTCTTCAAGGCTGACATAGGCGACATGCTTCTCAATCGGTGAGGCTGAATCCAAAATCTCAGAAAATCCAACCACTTCTTGGTTCATGAACCCAAACTCACTCTCCCTTTGGGTCAATGCAACTTGTAGAGGATCATCAGTGTGCAACTCTTCATCCATTTCCTCCACCAGTTCAGTCAATGTATCAACCCAGAAAGTCTGTCCATCAATAGTCGGATTTTTCAGCACCTTCTCCACATTGTATCTCATCGCCATGTCTCCTAGACGTAAGTCTATATGCCCATTCTGTACATCAATCATGGCTCCAGCAGTAGCTAAAAACGGTCTGCCCAAAATGAGAGGATCTTTAGGTTCCTCTTCCAGCTCCAGAACTACAAAATCGGTAAGCACGTATCCCTTTCCAACACCAACAGGGATGTTCTCTAGTACACCGACTGGTCTTCGCACTGATCGGTCAGCAAGGACCAAGGAGATCCTTGTAGGTTTGTAGTTCGTCATGCCTAGCCTCTCAGAGACAGAGAAAGGCATTAGGCTCACTCCTGAACCCAGATCGCAGAGACTCTTCTCAAAAGTAAGTGATCCAATGCGGCATGGTAGAACAAATGCTCCGGGATCTTCACGCTTTTTAGGCATGACATTTTGTAGAACTGCGCTACACTCCTCATTGAGCATCAACACACCCCGCTCTAGGCTCATCTTATCGGTAAGAATCTCTTCATGTACCTTTTAAGAGAAGGTACCATCTTCACCGCTTCAACGAATGGCAATCTCACATGTAACTCCCCAACAAGGTTCTTTAGCTTCTCGTACTCACGTTCTTTGATCTTCTGCCTTGGTCTGGATGGGTATGGAGCCTTAGGAACATAAGCAGGAGGCGCCACATACACGTCTTCAGGTTCAGAGGAATTTGGCTTTGTCGACACAGGATCGGTCGATCCAGATGGACCGGATCGGTCGATCTCCTTCCCTTGGATCGGTCGATCTGTTCTTGAGATCGGTCGATCTCTTTCTCTTTCGATTCCTCAATCGTTTTTCCACTCCTAAGTGTTATGCATTCACAAACTCCTTTGGATGTCTCTGACTCCCTGGTAGAAATCCAGGTGTGTTCTGCTGCTGGAGGCGGTTGAGCAACTTGCTTTCCAAAAACTTTCAATGGTGTTCAAAGTTTTAAACTTCCCATTAAGCTCTCCATAATGTTATCCACTTGGTTTTGTTTATCTTGCAGTGTATTCTTCTGACTCTCATAAACATTTGCAGCATTTTCTATTTCGTATCCTGAGAAGGCGTGGACGAAGAGGCATTCCTTGATTCTGATAGTTGTTGTATGCTGCCTTGCTGAAATCATGAGGTTGCCGAGTTGTTCCTGATGTCTCGAGTTTTAACCCGATTATCTAACTGCAAGTGCACAGTAAAGTACGCAGTAGTAATACGGGATCGAATCCACAGGGACCGATGATCACACGTAGAGTTGCAGACAAGTTAATAGCTACAGCGAATCAAGATATATTTTGATGGTTTTTATTTAATTTTCTCTAGTGTCACAAAGCATAAACAAGCATGTAAAAAGATGATTTAAACGATTTGAAAACTATTTTAAAACAAACGTTGGGCATTGGGAATTCTCAGGGATTTCTTTTAATCAAGATACAATTAATGGAAGACACAGGGATATATTAAGAACCGTCTAGAACTCAAACACGATATTAGAATTAACCTACTTCCGTAGCGCTAATTCTCTATGTTATAGAAATCTCCACACTAACTTCCGCTGAGTTTCAATTTCTAAACAAGCATAGAAAGAACAGGTTCAATATGTTCACAAAGCGCAATAACATCAACTTCCGAGGGTTAAGGACACTTTGCTCATCTAAAGTATTTTCGGAAGTTCAAACAATCACTTTCGGTGCATCAAACAATGAAATCATGAACTAAGTGATCAATTCAGTTCAAGCAGTAAGAAATCCATTAGATGAAGAACCAAAACGTAATCCCTTAGTCTACACACGTTTTATGGATCAAAACATCAAGAAATCCCCTATGAGAACCCCTAAACCCAACTAGATGACTACTCACACATAACTAAGCAAGAACAAAACGATTTTGATGAAGAAAACATGATAAGATTGTATTAAAACAGAGTAAAGGTTCAGAAGATCTTCTCCAAATGGTTTTGAGATGAACTCCTTTACAAATCTTCACAAATCACACCAAAACAAGTACAAAACACTCAAATCTCTCTCTAGAACTTGTAAATCTCCTCTTGGTCGCCCCTGGTCTTTTCTGAGTCTCAAGGTCGAGTTCTTTCTTGAATTATTGAGGGGAGTGGGTAAAAAGGAGTGAAAAGCTCGTTTGTGCGTGTGGAGCCCGTAGCGCCTGAGATCGGTCGATCCACATGGCCGGATCGGTCGATCTCGTGTATGAAAGCCTGGGATCGGTCGATCCAGTAGCCCGGATCGGTCGATCTCGTGCTCTGTGCGATCAATACTTCATTCGGTCCATTGTTCGGTCCATCTTGCTTCTGAATAAATCCCGAATGCGTTCTTTTCTTTCAAGCTATCTAGTAACCTGCATATTACACTTAAGAACACCAAAACGCATCAAATAGACCAAAACATTAATTAAAACCGACCATTTAATTGCTCCAAAACGAGTTTAAAACCGTTAAAAACACGGAATATCAACTCCCCCAGACTTGAATCTTTGCTTGTCCTCAAGTAAAGAGGATTAAAATTTGGGAGCTCACTAACCCTCAGTAGACCTTACCTTGTGATTTCGCTAACCACTTAAATCAGAGACTGTCAAGGCATTCATTCCAAATCCCCACCAAGACCGCGCAAACCTTTCCATATTTCAGACCTGCAAGTCTCAGTTTCAAGTAATCAACTCTTTACATTCATTAAAAAGGGCGTGACCTTTCCACCAAAGATATCTCCATCAGGTATAACGGGCTCGGTGTTTGGGAGGCTGTTTTAGTGTTTAATTAGGTGAGGCTCAAGTGTTTGTGGGTATCAGCGATCAAAAAAAAATGCAAAACATTATGCAAAATCGCTGGAGAGACCGAGTATATTGATAACCATGTTTTCGAACTGCTCAAGTCTCAAATGATCAAAACCCAACAAATCTCAAACTCTAACCCCAAATTTAAACAAAGCATCATCTCTAGTACATAAATAAAAATAAAATGTCTAAATCAAATATACTGAATGAGATATAAACATGAACTTTTTTTTTTTTTTTTTTTTTTTTTTTTTTGACCGATTACTTGCAAATGTTTGTGGTATCGATCGATAATCATATTTTTTTTTTTTTTTTTTTTTTTTTTTTTTTTTTTTTTTGAAGAAAACTTATACAAACCGAAATCGAATATATACACTGCGATGCAATCACACACTTACAACACCCAATTTTTCTATTTACACCTCTAGACACACAGGTCCGTGTCTAACCACCTAAATGTTCCGATCCTACCTAAGCAGTCGGATGAACCATGTCTACCCTAATCTCTCCATTGTTTTTGCACATGTATGCACATATGATCAGTGTGTAAGAATGCATGGAGATGAAATAAAAGGGTAAGGTGTAGGTGTGGTACCAAACTATTGATGAGTCTGGCCATTCAGGATTATTAAAGAGTGGTAAAATGTGGTAAAGAAATCCTGAATGTGTATATGGTGTACCGTTTCCTGATGTTGATTCCTGGTCAAAAGAAATTAAATTCATTAATGGTCAAAAATAGTTGAGTCGATTACAATTCACCGAGACTTGATAAAAGATTTAAGGAGAGGTTGCTTGGTCAAGTGGTTCCTCGGTTTGTCTGCGCTAACAGTCCTGAAAAATGGTCAATATGAAATGTAATGCACAACACACAAGGAAATAGTCTAATAATCATCACAGGGTCTGAGAAAAATACGTAGAGATTTTTTTTTAAAACACAAAGAAAATAAAAGAAATAAAAGCAATATGGTACATAAGTAGCATCCTCCCCCAGACTTACTTCACACTGTCTCGGTGTGAAAATAATTCCAAGAGAGATTACCGATCAGGCGTTGCGGTCAGTGCGCCTCTTGGAGCGCCTCTCCAAGGCTCCATCATCATCAGAGTCCTCCGCTGCCTCAGGTCCAGCAGCGGTGTCGTGAGTGAGCGTGAGCCGTCGTAGCGCCTTAGATCGACCGATCCATACGTGTCGGATCGACCGATCTCTTCCTGGATCGCCCGTTCTTCTTCTTTAGGATCGATCGATCTCTGCCTGATCGTGATACATGCCTGAAAATCATCTAAAAACACAACCAAAAATCAATTCACACAAGAAAACATAATCACAAAAGAGAAAGAAAATCAAACCATGTGGGTTGCCTCCCAGTCAGCGCTTGTTTAAAGTCGCGAGCCTGACTATTTTGTTGTCCTTAGGCGAGATCGGGTTCCGATAAAGGAATGTTGGTTCCTTCTTCGGGTTTTGCATCTGTGAAGTAAGGTTTTAGCCTCTGCCCATTGACGGTGAATTTCCTCCCATTGTCTTCCAAGACAACAGCTCCATAAGGTCTAACCTCTGTGATGGTGAAAGGTCCGGACCAACGAGACTTAAGCTTTCCAGGAAATAGCTTGAGTCTAGAGTTGAACAGAAGGACTTTGTCTCCAGCAGCGAAGTCTCTCGGGATTATCTTTCTGTCATGCCATGCCTTAGTTCTTTCCTTGTAGATTTTGGTGTTCTCATAGGCGTTCAACCGAATCTCGTCCAGCTCGTTCAACTGAACCATCCTCCTTTCTGCTGCGGTTTTAATGTCGAAGTTCATCAACTTCGTTGCCCAAAAACCACTGTACTCCAATTCCACAGGTAGGTGACAAGACTTTCCATAGACCAGATTAAAAGGAGTGGTGCCCAAGGGAGTCTTGTAGGCGGTTCTATACGCCCATAAGGCGTCATCAAGCTTCACAGCCCAGTCTTTCCTTGTTTTGCCTACACCTTCTCCAAAATCCTTTGATTTCTCGGTTCGATATTTCAACCTGCCCACTTGTCTGAGGATGATAAGGTGTAGCTACCTTATGCTTTACTCCATGTTTCTTCAGCAGTTTATCGAACGTCTTGTTGATGAAGTGAGAGCCTCCATCACTAATAACCACTCTCGGGATCCCGAATCTTGGAAAAATGACTGTCTTGAACATTTTCTTGACAACACTAGAGTCATTTGTCTTGCTGGCTACTGCTTCCACCCACTTGGAGACATAATCAACCGCAACCAAGATGTACTCATTTCCATAAGAAGATGGGAAAGGGCCCATAAAATCAATTCCCCATACATCAAAAACTTCAACTTCAAGGATGAAATTTTGGGCATCTCATTTCTCTTACTGATGTTACCCTTCCGCTGACATGCATCACACTTTGAGACAAACTCATGGGCGTCTCTGAAAAGTGTAGGCCACCAGTAACCAGCCTGCAGGACCTTAGAAACCGTCTTGAATGTTGCAAAATGGCCTGCGTATTCTGAGCTGTGGCAGTGGAAAAGAATCCCTTGCATCTCATTCTCCAGAACGCATCTCCTGAATAAACCATCTGAGCATCTCTTGTAGAGGAAGGGATCATCCCAGTAATAGTGGTTCACATCTCTCATGAACTTCTTCCTCTCATACCCTTCAGGTTCGGTGGTTCAATTCCAGCACATAGGTAGTTTGCAAAGTCTGCAAACCATGGGAGATCATCCTGAATTTGTCTCATGCACAGCAATCAGCCTGATCCAAATACTCATCCTCCAGCAAGGTGATCACATAGACATTCTCCTCGGGTAATGTATCATCCAGTGGTGTTTCAGCTTCCACTCTCATTCGGGAAAGATGATCTGCCACTCCATTTTCTGCTCCTCTCTTGTCTCTGATCTCAATATCAAACTCCTGTAGGAGTAAGATCCACCTTAAGAGTCTCGGTTTAGCATCTTTTTTCGTCATCAGGTACTTCAAGGCTGCATGATCTGTGTGCACAATTACTTTCGAGCCCACCAAATAGGACCTGAACTTCTCGAAAGCATAAACTACTGCCAGCAACTCCTTCTCAGTGGTAGCATACTTGATTTGAGCATCATCAAGCGTTCGGCTGGCATAATAGATCACATGGAGTTTCTTGTCTTTTCTCTGCCCCAAAACAGCTCCAATCGCGTAATCACTTGCGTCACACATTATTTCAAATGGCAAGTCCCAATCTGGTGGCTGCACAATGGGAGCACTGACTAGAGACTTCTTGAGAATCTGAAACGCAGCGAGGCAGTCAGCATCAAAAACAAACTTCGCTTCTTTGCACAGCAGACGGGTGAGTGGCCTCGCTATCATAGAGAAGTCTTTGATAAACCTCCTGTAGAAACCGGCATGTCCCAGAAAACTCCGAATATCCCTCACTGTCCTGGGAGGCTGTAGGCTGGTCATAACTTCAATCTTTGCTTTGTCAACCTCGATACCCTGCTCTGATATCCTGTGACCCAAAACAATGCCATCTTTCACCATGAAATGACACTTCTCCCAATTTAACACCAAGTTCTTCTCCTCACATCTTTCCAGCACCTTGCACAGATTAGCAAGGCAGTCGCTAAATGAAGAACCGTAGACTGAGAAATCGTCCATAAAAACCTCCATAATGTCCTCAATAAGATCAGTAAAGATCGACATCATGCATCTCTGGAAAGTGGGGAGCATTGCACAATCCGAAAGGCATTCTCCTGTAGGCAAAAGTACCGTATGGGCAGGTGAATGTTGTCTTCTCTTGGTCGTCTGGATGAATGGGTATCTGAAAGAACCCGGAGTAGCCATCGAGAAAACAGTAGTAGGGGTGGTTGGCTAGTCTTTCCAGCATCTGGTCAATGAAAGGAAGTGGGAAGTGGTCCTTCCTTGTGGCTGAGTTTAGCTTCCTGTAGTCAATGCACATCCTATGCCCTGTGACTGTTCTGGTAGGAATCAGCTCATCCTTCTCATTTGTGATGACAGTGATGCCACCCTTCTTAGGAACCACATGAACCGGGCTCACCCAAGTGCTGTCTGAAATTGGGTAGATCACCCCTGCACTCAACAGCTTTAGAATCTCCTTTTTCACAACTTCCATCAGTTTGGGATTCAGTCTTCGCTGGTGCTCTATGGACGTCTTTGACTCATCCTCCAAGTGAATCTTGTGCATGCAAAGATCTGGAGAAATACCTGTAATATCATCCAAAGAGTACCCCAATGCTTTTCTATACTTTCGCAATTTTGAAAGAAGCAAAGCGGTCTCCACATTATTCAGGTTAGCACAAATAATAACAGGATATGTGGAATTCGGTCCCAAGAATGCATACCTCAGCCCAGCTGGGAGGGCTTTAAGTTCCACCTTTGGAGCATTCTCCTCACTCCAATGGTTGGGAGGATGACGGTTTGACGGTTTTATCGGTGCCTGAGTCTTCAAGGCTGACATAGGCGACATGCTTCTCAATCGGTGAGGCTGAATCCAAAATCTCAGAAAATCCAACCACTTCTTGGTTCATGAACCCGAACTCACTCTCCCTTTGGGTCAATGCGACTTGTAGAGGATCATCAGTGTGCAACTCTTCATCCATTTCCTCCACCAGTTCAGTCAATGTATCAACCCAGAAAGTCTGTCCATCAATAGTCGGATTTTTCAGCACCTTCTCCACATTGTATCTCATCGCCATGTCTCCTAGACGTAAGTCTATATGCCCATTCTGTACATCAATCATGGCTCCAGCAGTAGCTAAAAACGGTCTGCCCAAAATGAGAGGATCTTTAGGTTCCTCTTCCAGCTCCAGAACTACAAAATCGGTAAGCACGTATCCCTTTCCAACACCAACAGGGATGTTCTCTAGTACACCGACTGGTCTTCGCACTGATCGGTCAGCAAGGACCAAGGAGATCCTTGTAGGTTTGTAGTTCGTCATGCCTAGCCTCTCAGAGACAGAGAAAGGCATTAGGCTCACTCCTGAACCCAGATCGCAGAGACTCTTCTCAAAAGTAAGTGATCCAATGCGGCATGGTAGAACAAATGCTCCGGGATCTTCACGCTTTTTAGGCATGACATTTTGTAGAACTGCGCTACACTCCTCATTGAGCATCAACACACCCCGCTCTAGGCTCATCTTATCGGTAAGAATCTCCTTCATGTACCTTTTAAGAGAAGGTACCATCTTCACCGCTTCAAAATGGCAATCTCACATGTAACTCCCCAACAAGGTTCTTTAGCTTCTCGTACTCACGTTCTTTGATCTTCTGCCTTGGTCTGGATGGGTATGGAGCCTTAGGAACATAAGCAGGAGGCGCCACATACACCTCTTCAGGTTCAGAGGAATTTGGCTTCGTCGACACGGGATCGGTCGATCCAGATGGACCGGATCGGTCGATCTCCTTCCCCTTGGATCGGTCGATCTGTTCTTGAGATCGGTCGATCTCTTTCTCTTTCGATTCCTCAATCGTTTTTCCACTCCTAAGTGTTATAGCATTCACAAACTCCTTGGGATTCGTCTCTGACTTCCCTGGTAGAAATCCAGGTGCTGTTCTGCTGCTGGAGGCGGTTTGAGCAACTTGCTTTTCCAAAACTTTCAAATGGGTGTTCAAAGCTTCGAACTTCCCATTAAGCTCTCCATACATGTTATCCACCTTGGTGTTTATCTCTGCAGTGCTATTCTTCTGACCTTCTAGCACCATTTGCAGCATCTTCTTAATTTCGTTATCCTGAGAAGGCTGTGACGAAGAGGCATTTCCTTGATTCTGATAGTTGTTGTACTGCTGCCTTTGCTGAAATCCTGAGTTGCCCGAGTTGTTCCCCTGATATTGATTTCTGTTCTGAAATCCTTGGTTGAACACACTCTGGTTCTGATTCTGGTTCTGCCTGTTTCCTGCCTGAGGGTAGGACTGATGTTGTGGATTCTCCACATTGTTGCTCGGTAAGACAGATTATTTTGCTGATTTTGATTCCACCCAGGTTCTGATTGTAGCCTCTGTTGTAGTTTCCTTGACCACCAATGTAGTTCACATCAGCCTGCATATCACTTGAATCATCACCAACAGCTTCTTGTGAGGAACGATAGCCTTGCTCCTCCACAAATTTCACAGATTTCTGATCTCTCTTGAGAAGCATCTCAATCTTGGCATTCAGCTCATCTATCTTCTTGGATTCATAACCAACACCCTTCTGGCTGGTATCAAACCTTGACTTGCGGTTTGCTTTGCTGGATGACAGGTTGTTCAACAAGGTGTAAGCTTCTTCAACAGTCTTGGTCATGAAATCACCATTACTTGCTGTGTCCATGGCATCTTGACTCTCTTCATGAACTCCATTATAGAAAATGTTCAGCAAACTCACATCAGTGTAGCCATGGTGAGGGCAGTCCTGTGTGTACTCCTTGAAACGCTCCCAAGCCTCATGAAAGCTTTCTGAATCAAGTTGCTGAAAGCTTCCAATTCTGCTTCTCAGATATGTGGACCTTGACTTGGTGAAGAAATGCTGTAGAAAAGCAGCTCTTGTCTCTTCCCATGTAGTAAGAGATCCTGGAGGGATGGACTTTAACCATCTGATAGCTTTATCAGCTAAGGAAAACGGGAACAACCTGCATTTCAAAGCGCCTTGAGGAACTCCATTATGTCTGCTGGTGTCACAGACTCGCTCAAAATGCTCCAAGTGATACATCGGGTCCTCAGACGGGTTTCCATGAAACGGATTTTTCTCCACCAAATTAATGAGACCAGTCTTGATCTCAAAGTCTCTTCTCTCAATGGGAGGTGGGCGAATCCCAGAACGATCGGCATAGAATGCATCTGGTGTATCATAATGTGCAAGCGTCATCCTAGGCATGCCATAGTCTCCAGCCTGTTGTCTTGCAGCTACACCAGCCTGCTGATTATCACCAGCATTGTTGCCTTCTCGTTCATTTACAGGAATTGGATTTTGCGGGTTGTCCTGAAATTGGTCTTCTTGGTGTTCAGCCATTTCAACCTCTTCAGCGGACTCAAGTCTTTTCTTTTTCACTTGTCTCTCTAGGCGGCCGAGCTCTAACTCCAAAGGTATTAAATTCGATGATCCTTTGCTTCTAGTATGAAATCCGCTCATTCACCTGAAAACACAAACAGAAAGAGAAAGACAGAAACATTAGACAAAAAAAAGAAAATGCTATAGTCTTAAACTGATCATTAACTCTAGGGTGACCAAATGGTCCCCGGCAACGGCGCCAAAAACTTGATGTCTCGAGTTTTAACCCGATTATCTAACTGCAAGTGCACAGTAAAGTACGCAGTAGTAATACGGGATCGAATCCACAGGGACCGATGATCACACGTAGAGTTGCAGACAAGTTAATAGCTACAGCGAATCAAGATATATTTTGATGGTTTTTATTTAATTTTCTCTAGTGTCACAAAGCATAAACAAGCATGTAAAAAGATGATTTAAACGATTTGAAAACTATTTTAAAACAAACGTTGGGCATTGGGAATTCTCAGGGATTTCTTTTTAATCAAGATACAATTAATGGAAGACACAGGGATATATTAAGAACCGTCTAGAACTCAAACACGATATTAGAATTAACCTACTTCCGTAGCGCTAATTCTCTATGTTATAGAAATCTCCACACTAACTTCCGCTGAGTTTCAATTTCTAAACAAGCATTAAGAACAGGTTCAATATGTTCACAAAGCGCAATAACATCAACTTCCGAGGGTTAAGGACACTTTGCTCATCTAAAGTATTTTCGGAAGTTCAAACAATCACTTTCGGTGCATCAAACAATCTGAAATCATGAACTAAGTGATCAATTCAGTTCAAGCAGTAAGAAATCCATTAGATGAAGAACCAAAACGTAATCCCTTAGTCTACACACGTTTTATGGATCAAAACATCAAGAAATCCCCTATGAGAACCCCTAAACCCAACTAGATGACTACTCACACATAACTAAGCAAGAACAAAACGATTTTGATGAAGAAAACATGATAAGATTGTATTAAAACAGAGTAAAGGTTCAGAAGATCTTCTCCAAATGGTTTTGAGATGAACTCCTTTACAAATCTTCACAAATCACACCAAAACAAGTACAAAACACTCAAATCTTCTCTCTAGAACTTGTAAATCA